>NC_059339.1:85991886-86291886 GCF_018350155.1 Leopardus geoffroyi | reverse complement strand
GCTCTCTCAGTTATGCCTCTGGGCGAGTTTCATAGCAGAGGAACATGTCAGAAAAAATTATTTTTGCTGGGGACAGAAATTGTATTTCACCTTTCCTTTCCTTTCCTTCCTTCTTCCTTTCCTTTCCTTTCCTTTCCTTTCCTTTCCTTTCCTTCCTTCCTTCCTTCCTTCTTTCCTTCCTCCCTCCCTCCCTCCTTCCTTTCCTTTCCTTTCCTTTCCTTTCCTTTCCTTTCCTTCCCTTCCCTTCCCTTCCCTTCCCTTCCCTTCCCTTCCCACTCCCTTTCTTTCATGTGTTTCCAGCCAGCTCATGTGCCTTGGCTTGTGTGGAGACTTTTAGAGCCAAGGTTCCCTGGGGTTTATTTGGCTGTCCCTTTATAGACTCCGCTTGTACTGCAGACTGCTGTTTATTCCTGCGTTGGAAAAGAAGAAGAACAGAGTTTGTACACACAGCAGCCTCCAGTGCTGCCACTACAGCAGCTGCGTGTGCCGAGGAGGACATTTGCCAAAGGACAGCACTTTCTCATAGTCACCTTGGACCACGTGGAAACTTCTTTGCTTCTCTGATCACAGTGAGGGCTGTGGGCGAGGCAGAGCTTGTTCTTAGAACCTGATGCAGGAGCACCTGGGTGGCTCTGTCCGTTGAGCGTCTGACTCTTGATTTCTGCTCGGGTCATGATCTCACCATCCGTGAGATCGAGCCCTGTGTCAGGCTCTGTGCTGGCAACGTGGAGTCTGCTTGGGATTCTGTCCCATTTTCTCTCTCTGTGTCTCACCATCGCCCCGTCCTCCACCCCCTCTCTCAAAATAAACATTAACAAAAGAGAACTTGATGCAAAAGAGGGTTGATGGAATATGTGGGGGAGAAATGTTAACAGTTTCTTCATTTTAAATGTTGACTCCATTCCTTCAGGCACAAATACAAAATATTTCTTACCTTAAAAAAACTTGTATTACAGAAATGTTTTTTAAACCTGGAGAAGAAACACACACACACACACACACACACACACACACACACACACAATCATTACTCTTCTCTCAAAGACTAAGGCAAGGAAAAGTTCTATTCAGAAAAATATCATAAAGGACATTTCTCAAACACATAGGAAATAAGATCTTCTCTGCCATATGTTGAAAAAAATAATTATAAACATCTTAAATCATAGAAAAAATAGAGGTAATACATTTTAGGAGATACAGTTATTTCACTTTTACTAATTAATAAAAACGTCTTTCACGCATCCAAACATGACTAAGTTTCTTGCACAAAACTATAACATAAGCGATCAACGGTGTTGAAAATGAAGGTGACTGAAAGTCATGGCCAATATTGTTAGTGTCCACGTGTTTTGAACACTTGCAAAATGGCTGTTTGGCATTCAATTGGCAGGTTAAAAGAATATCAACAGGGCTCATTAGTGAAAAGTTAAAATTGATGGAAAATGCCAGCTGATGACCCTATATTTTGGTTTAATTTGATTTTAAAATAAATGTAAGTGAAGATTGAAAATTAAAAAAAAATCGGATGGAAAGCCAAATAGCTCACTTACATCTGCTCTGATGTGATTTGATTATTTCAAGTCTTGAGGCTGTTTGGTCAAAAATCAATGTAGGGATTAAAGCAGAGAGACAGGTATAAGATGTGGAGCAGATTTAATTTATTTCAACTGTCAAGGGAAAGGTGATTGTGACACAAATTTTATAAACTGCTATGCATCCTTTTGTTGGCTCCCATCAACTTCTTTTATAGGATGCAAAGGAGAGATTTTCATGACTGTCATATTCTACACACACACACACACACACACACACACACACACACACGCAGGGCTCTCCCCTGATTTTCGCGTGTGTGTGTTCATCTTCAGACAAGGACCGAGTACTCAGAGGTCAGACACAATGCCAACCAGTGTGCCATATATACAGTTCTTTTTTTAAGTTTTTTTTTAAGTTTTTAAGTTTTTATTTATTATTTTTTTAACTTGTTTCATTTTTTATTTTAAAAATTTACATCCAAATTAGTTAGCATATAGTGCACCAATGATTTCAGGAGTAGATTCCTTAATGCCCCTTCCCTATTTAGCCCATCCCCCCTCCCACACCTCCTCTAGTAACCCTGTTTGTTCTTCATATTTATGAGTCTCTTCTGTTTTGTCCCCCTCCCTGTTTTTATATTATTTTTGTTTCCCTTCCCTTATGTTCATCTGTTTTGTCTCTTAAAATCCTCATCTGAGTGAAGTCATATGATTTTTGTCTTTCTCTGACTGACTAATTTCACTTAGCATAATACCCTCCAGTTCCGTCCATGTAGTTGCCAGTGGCAAAATTTCCTTCTTTTCGATTGACAAGTAATACTCCATTGTGTATGTCTACCACATGTTCTTTATCCATTCATCCATCAATGGACATTTGGGCTCTTTCCATACTTCTGCTATTGTCGACGGTGCTGCTATAAACATGGGGGTGCATGTGCCCCTTTGAAACAGCACACCTGTATCCCTTGGATAAATACCTGGGAGTACAATTGCTGGGTCGTAGGCTAGTTCTATTTTTAATTTTGGGGGGAACCTCCATACTGTTTTCCAGAGTGGCTGCACCAGCTTGCATTCCCACAGTTCTTTTTCTAAATGCCCATTTATTTATTTTTTGAGAGAGAGAGAGAGAGAGAGAGAGAGAGAGAGAGAGAAAGGGAGAGAGTCCCAAGCAGGCTCTGCAGCAGCTGCACAGAGCCTGACACGGGGCTCAACCTCACAAACCATGAGATCATGACCTGGGCTGAAATCAAGAGTCAGATGCTTAACCGACTGAGTCATGCTGATGTCCCATCCAGTTCTTGATATATTTTGAACAGAGGGAGAACATGGCAGGAGCATGGGCTGAACCCGAATTTCCTATTGACTGTTCTTTGCTAAGTGGAAATAAATGTTTGTGTCCTGTCCTTTGCACTCAGGACCTGGGAAGTAGTTTGAAATATCTCCAGACTGGCTTTTCTGAATTTGAAACTTGTCTAGAGCATGGGGCAAGGAACAGAGGGAAATGTGTGTTTACTGATGGTGACCAAGATTATTTTGGGCCCTTTATGTCTTCTAGATTGTCATTAGTCATGAGAAAAGCATTTTAGTTTCACCAAAAGAATTTTGAAGCTGTTTAATATTAACCAAGTGATGTTCAGCCTACTATTGTTTCAGCCGAGCTTATTGGTTACAAAAAGAATGAGGATCAAAGAAATGACATGAGCTCTCACAGAAAGTTTCCGGAGGAGACGAGTTTTGAACAAACTTCTGTTCGCCACTGCCGAACAGTGTTGTTACTCGTGTGTTTGTCCAATCTTCCTCTGCCAATGAGGCCACTCAGCGGAACCACCAAGTTTCAACTGATGATCAGAGCAGAGAACAGAGACAAAACAGGGTATAAGAAGTAACACAAAATATACACAGGAACGAGGGAGGAGGGACGAGGAAGTTGTGTGTACGTGGCTGCAATCAAGTGACTAGGTTGGTACAGAGATTTTGAGTTGGGGGTTAATATCATTAGTATCAATTAGGTGATAACTTGGTGTGATTCTGGGTCTCATGTAAGAGCAATGAGAACCATTATTGATTCTTGACCAAAATAGCAAAAAACGATATTCAAGGAAGTGTAAGTGAAATCACTGAGTACAGAATCAAAAAGAGAAATGTGAGACAGAGGAAACCAGCTGCCACAGTCAGGGCATGAATATTTACGTTCTCGTACTGAGCTACCACAAACTGGGTCTTTGGACACAAAAAGGAGCCCACTCCAAGCAGACAGATTTCAAATGGTGCCTCTCTGGGCAGGCAAGTTAGAAAAAGGTACCCCTTCCTCCAGGCTGGTTAAGACCCCAAAGCTGGTACGCAGGCTTGGTTGGGGGGCCACAGGCCCCTTACGCTTCTTGGCTGAGACAAGGCGGCCTGGACGAGGGCAGAGGGCTAGTCTGGTTGGAATGTCAGCTTGTACCTTCCATGGCCTTGCTAGTCATTCACACTTTCTTACTTTCCCTCTTCGCAACCAACCTACTAGTTTTCACCCCATTTACCTCCTTTCCGTTAGGATTTCTGTCAGATCTCTTCCATGTTCACAACTTTTCCACATTAGCCCCAAATGGCTTCCCTGCTGTTGAACTATGAAACATTTTGAATTTCTTAAACTTTTATAACTCTGGAATTTATACCTTTGAGTCACTCAATAATTGCACCTGTTTGCAACGGGTCCAGACACTTACGTTAGGAAATTACTTGAGGTTTGGGATTATGGCATCTTTGTCAAAATATCTTTCCAGAAGATATTCTGGATATCTATATCCAGAAGATATTCCAGAAGATATCCAGATTTTCAATAAATGTTCTTGACTGATTCTTTGTATGTTAATATTTTTATATATTCTAGTATACGTCTCTATATTTTAACATATTCTAAAACTTGTCATTTGAGGTTTAATTGCTGATCAGAGAAACCTAAACTCTGAGGAGATCCGTTGCAATACTTGAGGAGAAAACTTGCATGAATTTTGTTTACATTTATGTCTTTCAAAAAATCTATTTCCTTTAATAGGAAAGTTTAGTTTTCTTGTTTTGCATGTTTTGTATAAATGGCGCATAATTGCGTCACTGGACCTGGTGGGTGGGGCTTGCAAATGAAAATGACAGAAACGTTCACTGGGAAATCATGGGGCCACAGCCAAGGGAATCCTCCCATGTTTCTTCAGTGAGGTGGAGGGTTGACAAAGAGGTAGGAGCATAGAGGAATAGGTACTGTAGGTTACAAATCTTGCCTGCACACAGCTTGGTGGAGTTTCCTGACTGTGGGACTCTGCTCCCAAGTTGGCTGGAAGAACAAGGAGGAAGAGAAATAAACTTGGTTTATTTCTTTGGCCTTTACTTTCTGCTAAAAGGCAACCAGTTTGCTCCCAGGTGATTTGATTCCTGAACAGTTTCGGCTTGTAGACAAGAGAATTTTTTTTAGGGGCCCATTTATCCAGAAACTTCTGTCCCATCCCTGTGAATTCATGATAGATGTGAATACTGTAGGCATGGGGGTTGTCTGAGCTGAGATGTCCTGGAATGCCAGATACGTTTATTTCCATGACATAGTGTTATGAACTTCAGCTTTTGAATATCTTCACCTACATAGAAAATAACATTTCTGACAGTTCCTTTATATAATTAGAACCACAGCAAAAGAATTCAAGAGCACTGGTGTCACTGCTCACAAGTTAAAATAGCCTCTGCTGAAATGGATCAACTCCAATTTTCAGCTCAGTTAAGTTTTTAAAATTCTGGATGATGGCTGGATATCCAGACAAGACATACTGTTTCCAGCATCACAAGTGAGATGATTGCTCAATCATGGCCTATTATGTCTCTGTGTCTTTATGGATACCTCTGCCCAAGTCAGTTCTTTTAGGAGACATTGCATTAAAAAAAAAAAGGTAGACAACCAGTTAGTTTGTTTTGTAAACCCCAGGTATTGATTTATTCATCATTCCTAATGCACAAAATCCTGGAATGTTTGCCTGCAGTCGTTTTTTGTATACATACCATATTTGTATAGATAAACAAGATAGCAAATTTGAATAATAATAATGACAAGTTAGCATCAGAGAGAAAGAAATGCCGAAAGACCTCATGTTAAGTTGATCTGATGATACTGTTACACAGAAGCATTGTTGGGTGTATGTTCCTACCTCACGCACGCACGTTTACTTGCTTTACACGACTATAAACAATGTAAATTAGAAAGTACCTAATCCTAGGAACTACTTTTCTTTAAGTGATCTTTATCCTCACCTGAATTTCAAAAAAATTTCACAAAGTTTTCCTCTCCCTAGCAACTTAGAGTACAGAGAAGAATTCAAGTTCAGACAAACGTACTGATTTTCTTCCTACTTAAAATCCCTGTCCAGAGACCTGCCTAATGACTCTTAACTGCAAAACAGCCATTTATACACTTTTGTCATGCGTGGGATTTTTTTTTTTTTTAAAGCATCTGGGAATTGTGAACAGCTTGTGGTTGTCCCTGAGAGCCTTATTAGGGACTGAACATAGATGATTGTGTGAAGTTTTCCCCAAAGGCAAATGGAAAATTACTTAAAATTAAAAAAATAAATAAAGGTCTTCATATGAGACCAATGGCATTTCATTCGTTATAGTGATTCCAGCTTTAAGTGTTATGATTCAATTAGTCAGGTAACTACTAGCAACTTCCACTGAAGTATTTCAAAGATGCACTGAGCTGACTCTTGACAAATATTGACATACACTAGGTGACCGAATAGGTTTGCAGAGGACTGTGTTATTTGAAAGGCCAGGAAATGGAGAATAAACATAGATCTGTCATTTGTAGAGACACATCTTTGATCCTCAACTGATATCTTAAAAGTTATTTACACTCCAGTGATTCAGAGACTTTTTTTTAATTGAAATATAGTGGACATACAGCATTCTATTAGTTTCAGGTGCACATCATATTGGTCCAACGATTATATACATTATGAAATGCTCATGACAGTAAGTGTAGGTACCCTCAGTCACCATGCAAAATTATTATATTATTATTCACTATATTCCCTATGCTGCACTTTTAATTGCATGACATTTATTTTATAATTGGAAGTTTGCACCTCTTAATCCCCTTCCCCTATTTCACTCATCCCCCACCAACCTTCCCTCCGGTAATCACCAGTTTGTTCTCTGTATTTGTCTATTTCTGTTGTTTGTTTGTTTTGTGTTTTAGATTCCACATGTAAGTAGAATCATATGGTATTAATCTTTTTCTGATTCAGGGATATAAATATATATATATAGTTTTATATATATATAGTTTTGTTTTAAGTTTATTTATTGATTTTGAGAGAGAGAGAACGCCAGCAGGGTAGGGACAGAGAGAAAAGGGAGAGAGAATCCTAAGCAGGCTCCACGCTGTCAGCAGAGAGTCTGATGCAGGGTTCAAACTCGTGAACCGCGAGATCATGACCTGAGCCGAAATCAAGAGTTGGACACTCAACCGACTGAGCCATCCAGGCACCCCTAATTCAGGAATTTTTAAGAGGAATGTTTCCAACAGAGATATTTTTGGATACCTTTTTAAGAATAAATATATTGCAGTATCATTGACTACTCTAAAATTTATTTCTGGAGTTAATTCAAAATAGTTCACTTTCACTAGAACTCAAAAGTAACTGCAATGTTCAAAATCTTTTAAATGTAGGAGTAGCATTTTATTTGATTAACCCAGAAGAAGAGATTCTGCCTTTCGTGGATACAAGGTTGAAATGTTAATGCTCTCAATTGGATTGATGGGGACTGAGAAATGGCTTTAGAGGAGATGAATAGTGAGTGAACTGAAAAATCCTTATTATCACTACGACAGACATGGCAAGTCCCGAAGAGATACTGAGATGAGGAGACCACATTAACAAAAGGTGGGATGTTTTCTGTGGCTTCCAGCTGAAGAAGTTCAAGGATACAATGCATTTGCACATGACCCCCAAATGGGTACCACATAGGAGACAAGTTCACAAATACAGAAAAATACAGGCTTGCAAAGTATAATTATTGTTTGTTATGAATAATAATGATGTTAACGTGCCTTTAGTTTTTCATGACTTAGAGCACTGGATAAATCCTTCACTTTTTAAATCCGTGTGTGCATGTACATTTGTAAGTTAAGGTGTCTGTGAGCATTTGGCAGCTGGAACAGTGTGCAATCTGCCATCTGTAAACATTCAGTAAATACATGTGATGTGTGGGCAGTTTTACACTCATGAAACACACACACGCACACACACACACACACACACACACGCCAAGTCCCAAGTACTTTAATCAGAACAGGTGGTTTTGGTTTTATGTTGACTACTGTCTTCTCTTCCTGATTCAGTAAAGGTTATCAGTTGTGCCATCCAGGCATGCAATTCCTACTTTAATCAATGGCTTTTTTTAAAAAGGAGAAATCAGAGGGGTAATGAAACTAGATCATAAAGCTGCAGATTTTTCAATTATTACTATAGCTTTTGTTTCTTATAGCCAAGCATTGGCTTTCATATATTTGTAGAGTGCCTACTAAACATTTTCATCTTACTTACTTTTATTTTTTAAGTTTATTTATTTATTTTGAGAGAGAGAGCAGGTGTGTGCCCATGAGCAGGGGGAAGGGTAGAGAGAGAGAGGCAGAGAATCCCATAGAGGCACCATGCTGTCAGCGCAGAGCTCAACACAGACTCATACGCCGTGAGCTCTCACAAGCCGTGAGATCATGACCTGAGCCAAAATCAAGAGTCGGATGCTCAACCCAGGCACCTCACTAAACATTTTTTTTAAATAAAATGAGTTAAAATTGAATATTTGGAGGTAAATATTCAGCCCAAAGCTTGCATTCTTTTGTATTCTGAAAAGATCTGTACGACATCTGTATTCTTTTGTATTCTGAAAAGATCTGTACGACATCTGTACTCTTTTGTATTCTGAAAAGATCTGTACGACATTTATAACACATTTATATATAGGTCTTTATAAATACCATATAGTTTGAATTTTAAAGATTTCTGAAGATTCAAGGGAAAAATTGTAGCAGTTATAGGAATTAAATGTCACAGGCTTGTCTTGGCTACTATATGACAAACTCATGGAGGTGCTTATATGTGTCATTCTAAGAATTTACTGGTAATTATTCATTCAGTTGCCACAACAACTCTGTTGTTATCTGCATTTTACGATTGAGGAAAGTGACGCATGGCGAGATTGAGTAACTTATTCAAGGCTCCAGAGCTAGTGAGCAGAGGGGCTAGGGTCTGGAGCTGGGGAGGAGGACTTCAGAGTTCTTGTAGTTAACAGCAGTGCTATATCATTGCCCCAAGTGAAAGAAAAAAGTCAGCACTGTCATCAAAAGACGCATCACAGAAGAAGCTGCCCATGGAGAGTTCCACAGCCTTGTCTCCCCCACCCCCCTGTTACCTACAATAGATTTCAAACTGAACCAACATATAGAGTGAGTGTAGGCAAAGGAATGGGAGTCTGGTCTCCCACAATGTTGTTCCAGCTCTGTGTGCTTAGTTAGGCTGGCACAGGTGCTGTGTGGGGTTCTCTACTGACTTGTCCCCTCTTCTGAGGCCTGTGGGTGTTAGGGAATGGCGTGAGGGAGGGTTCCTGCACAGTCACATGAGGGACGAGCAAAGTCAGGTAGTGGGTATTTGGGTCTGGAGGGGAGTGCTAGTGTCTGCTGAAGTCAGGTCCACACCAGGAACAGATGAGGGCGACTTCACGAGTAGCCTCTGGACGAAGGAGAGTCAGAGTTCTTGCTGGAGGGAGGTGGTGGCAGCTCCGCTCTCACGTGGCTTCTTGGCTTTGGCAGAGCGACTGCCCCCGAGGTCTATACCAGAGCTGCCCACTAGACTCTCCCCTTGTGGGGAAGCACGCTCCCTTGAGCAGCGTCCTGGGAATCTGCTCTACATTTTCAAGGGCAAACTTCTTCCATTTTACCCTCCTCCCTCCTTCTCCTTCCTCTCGAATCCTCCTCTCACTTGTTCTTGTAAAGACCATTGAACCCAGAGCTGGAGTTATAAGGCATCAGAATTCTAGTTCCTCACCCTCAAGGACAGAGAAGGCTTAATCTCCAAAACCCCCCAAGAAAATCAAAAGTTTATTTTATATATTAAAATATTCCAAATAGTTGCATTCGCTCATATTTGTGGACCTTAATATCAAACAGCCAAATATGTAAAACATTGAAATGGTATGGTATGGTATATCTACTGTGTTTACTGCATGACAGAAATGTTTATCTGGATTTCAATAGAGCATTTGAAAAATTTCCTGTTCTATCCTTGTGGATACACATGATAGTGACACTGTAATATAGAGTTACACTTGGTTAAACAACAGTAATAACGACAGTGTGCTGGGGAATTATAATTAAAAGCAAAATCTCCTCACTCCCCAGAAAACAAAGGTAGAAGAGAAAGAAAACAATTTTGTTATTAAATAAGCATTAAACCAGAATTGTGATGTGCATCTCAGGCAATCTGCCAAGAGAGTGCAGAGACAGAAATCTCACCTTTCATGGGCCCCACAGATACGACCCATTACAGATGTGTTTTCAAGGTAAGCAGTAACTAGTCCTCAGTTAAAAGGACCTGACAGCACCATTTGTCACACACAGTTCAACCTAAATTCACCTGGTAAGTGGAGTGACCATCTTTGTTGGCTAATTGGTTTTATCCAAAGGAAAAATGAACTTCTTACACCATTACACAAGAAGGTACTTGTGCACCTTGGAGAAAGGTGTCTGTGGAATGTAGGCTCCTACCCTCCCACAGAATTAGGAGGTAAGAGCACTGTCTTCCTTGATGATTGCATTCCGAAGCCATGGCTTTGAGTTACCACAGCAGAAGAACGCAGAGCCAGATCAGGAAAAGTAAAAGTCACATGGGGCAAAGTCAGAATGACTAACTGATTTCCCAGAGAGAAAAAGCAGGTGTTTGACATAAGCCACATTGTTTGTATAAATAATTCAGACACAGTAAACCACCCTAACCACAGTCAGGGAATGATAGAAACCCTCCAAAACTCCGAGTCCCCACGCACTAGCCAATGGCCAACCTTGTACACAAGCCTTTCTAAGGATAGCGGTCTCTGGCCCGCTCCATTAACTCTTTTCTGTACACTTAATTCACTAAGAAAGTGAGCGAGATTGGTGCAGTTCTTGACATTATGACTTATGACACATCAACACAGTCTTCTTTAAATAATATGTGTCCATGAAAATTGAGGTTCATGAAATACAAGAAACGTAACATAAGACTAAGAAACATTTGGGTGAAAGGATGAGACATCTAATATGATAGAGTAAGCCATGAAAGTTTTCCCAGTAAGATGTTCGCCATCCCTCTGCCTCATATGCTGACTTAGATCCCCTTGCTGTACACCAATCACTGTAGAGTGCTATTGTCCTCAGTACATATGGCGTCATGCACATAAAGACACCAGATAATGGAGCTAATGCAGTCATCCTATACCGAGTAGGTAAACTTTACGGCCCATCTGAGACTATGTGTATCTCAACTGACGTAAAAAGTTTAAGTTCTTGAGTCATTTGGGAACTATTTTCCATCGAAAGAGGCAAACTCAGTATAGTATAGCAAAAATTGTACATTGGGTTGGAAACTTGCTTCTCTTGTTGGTTTGCTCCAGAACAATGATTTAGATTCTCTTACATTTCTGTTTGTGTTCTCTTATGTTTCTGTTTCTTATGTTGATTTTTTTAGATTTTCTTTATGTGCTGTAAGTCTCTCAGTTAAAATCTGATAATGCTTTTATTTTGAGAAAGAGTCATTACTCTTCACTCAGAAGAAAGATTAGAGGCTGATGTCATGGTTCTTCAGTCCTCTGAAAATAATTTATTCGCTAGGATCTTCCTGCTATAAAACAGAGGAGGGCTTCGGAAATGCGAAGAGTATAAAATTGATTTGCACAAAGAAAGCTGACCTTTGAAAACTTGGAATAATATTACCATATCAGTATCCACTCGATGTATATTTCAGCCATACAGGAAAGTTCAACAAACTTTGGGCCGCCATTAAATCCAGTGGTCCTGCAAAGCTATAATTATCTTATACATGTTTATCTATGCTACCTCTGCCTTTTCCGAGGAAGGTGCCTAGTTCAACATGAAAAGAATACAAGTGAGTTATTTTTTAAACCCTAATTTGAATGGACATATACAAAATATATTATTAATAATTTATATATTATGTAGTACTTAAATATATTAAGCTCGTCTATATGTTTTATTGAAGCCCCATAGCCACCCTTGGGTTGATTTTATCATCACTTTGCAGTTGCCAAAAATGTGGCTGCGAGATTGTCTTATGATGAGGTCTTCCAGGCAAAAGAATTAGAAGGTAGGACTAGGCCCCAAGTCTTCCTTCCTCGTTGTGTTTTTGCAACAAATCAATGTAAGTCGGATAGTTACATTATATGGTGATTACGAATTAGGATTGACCTTATAACAGTGTGTCAGCTCACATATATCTACCCTGTGAGAATTCACCCATGATGTATCCTCATGTCTACATAGAATGAAGTCTAATAGTTTTGCTTTTCTTTTTAATGGGGTTAGAAAGCAGAATAACTTTTTTGTTTGTTTTAATGTTTATTCATTTATTTTGCGAAGGAGGAAGAGAGAACGCCCATGCGTGTGTGAGTGGGGGAGGGGCAGAGAGAGATTCTCAAGCAAGCTCCATGCTGGCAGCACAGAGGCCAATGTGGGGCTTGAACTCACGAATCATGAGATCACGACCGGAGCTGAAACCAAGAGTCGACGCTTAATCGACTGAGCCACCCAGGAGCTCCAGAAAGCAAGAATAACTTTAACTGGTATCTACCATGACCTACCTCAGGCTGGCTAGAGGCTCAGGGTCTGTGAGTTTTTCCTAGCAGGTTGTTTAGTCCAGATATTTAGGTTCTGAGTCACTTGGCTTCCTCACTTCCTAACCCACCTCAAACTGTAATAAAAGATAAACAATAGACATTAATGCCTGCTTTGCCGCCTGGCTCTAAGGGAAGGACCTGGCGTCATTTCTACCATGAGCCTTTCTAAAGGTTTATAACTCAGCCATAAATACTTGTCATTGGCAGGAACGTAGCCCGGAGGGTGGCAGTCCCGGAGTAAATTATTCATTTATATATCTCACTGACATGCTTTAAATTGTTTTAACTGTATTTATCTTTTTTGATGGGAGGGAAAATAATGGCTTTATGGTTCACGACACTTTTGTCCTCCTATGAATCAAGACAGCATTGGGATGAAAATGAAAAAAAAAAAAAATCAGCAAAAAAGTGGCTGCTGAGAATACACATAATTCTTTCTTTAAGAGAGGGGCTTGAGGGCTGACATTACTCAGCCCAACATCTATTAGCAGAATTTAGGCAAAAGTGAATGTTATGAACTATTGATTGATTCCCTGAAGCATCCACACCCATTGCTTTTCCTTTTTGTTTTGGTTTTTAGTCACTCAGGGCCCAGCAAGTCGTGTGGCTACACCGGCCTGGTACCAAGTACTGGGTGTTCATGTTAGCGCAGCAGCGGGTCAGGGAAAGAAGTAAAAAGCAGGGTTGGCTACAGGCGGGGAGGCTCTACACTGCAGCGTCTCTGGATCTCTGGAGCGTGAGTGAGTTTGCACCTGGCTCCCATGCTCTTACCCTTGTTTCGTACAGGGAAATCTTCATTCTGGTGTGTTTTGTAATTGTCCAGGGCCTTCCAAAACAATATAAGCTCCATAAATCAAGTGTGTGGTATAATAAGAAATGTGGTCTCTGCCCCTGGTTCTTTTCACAGAACTCCCAAACCCTTGTTAATTTCCTAAGTGATACGGGTACCAGGAACATCTTTTGCTAAAACACTTGGTCACTGTCCCCAATTCCTGACACAAGAGCTTCTTGAATCTCCAGAGCAATGAGTGTCCATTTGCAAGTTAATGAGGCTACTGGTGGCTGGAAACACAGAACGAGCTTCGGCATGGAGGGTTCGAGCCAGAGGGATCAGCCACATGATTGGAGGGTTGGAATTTAAAGCCCTTTTCCCCCTGAAAAAGTGAAGCGGTGCTGGGGGTTGGATTAATCACCAATGATCAATGATTTAATTGCTTATGCCTGTCCAGTGGAACCTCCATCAAATCCCTAAATGACAGGGTTCAGAGAGCTTCTGAGTTAGCGAACACATGCAGGGTCCTGGGAGGGTGGGGAAGTTCTATCTGTATTCCATTAACTTGCCTTGTTCGTCTCTTCCATTTGGCCATCTCTAAGTTGCATCTTTTCTAATAAACCAGTAGTAGGAAATAAAGTGCTTCTCTGAGTTCTGTGAGTCGTTACAGCAAATTGTCCAACCTAACGAGGGGATCACGGGAATCTTGGATTTATGGCTGGTTGGTCCATCAGAAGTAGGGAGACCTGGACTTGTGATTGGAGACTGAAGCAGGAAGTGGGGGGCAGTGAGGGTCTGTGGCGTCTGTGCCAACTCAGGGAAAATTAGTGTCAGCAGTGCTGTGAGTAGAGATACAGTTTTGTTCTCGTTGATGTTTTCCCTTTAGGAACCAAATCCCTTTTTACACACCATTTCATCTGTCATGCCAAGTGTATACTCTGGCTTGAGATACTGTGTGTGAAAAGATGGAGTAAACAGATCTGACTCCAACACGTCAAGCACTACTAGAAGAGGTTAAAAGGAGGTAACATATTTCACATTAAAGGATGCATTTGAAGTTTAGATTTATAATTGAACGGTGTGAAACACATGACTAGTACCTTTCAATGGTTTCTACTTAATTCATTTAAAAAAAATAATTGAACGGTGTGAAACACATGACTAGTACCTTTCAATGGTTTCTACTTAATTCATTTAATTGGAGTTTAATAAGGAATGCCATCTTAATTCTAAGGACTCTGAATACGCTTCTACAAAAAAAGTTCTCCGCATCTTGTACTTTAAATATCACCAGTGGGGTGCCTGGGTGGCTCAGTTGGTTAAGCGTCAGACTCTTGGTTTCAGCTCAGGTCATGATCTCACTGTGAGTTCAAGCCCTGTGTCGAACTCTATGCTGACAGCAGAGGGCCTGGTTGGGATTCTCTCTCCCTCTCTCTCTCTGCCCCTTCCCAGCACTCTCTCTCTCTCAAAGTAAATAAATAAACTTAAAAAAAGGTTAAAAATAATATCATCACTAAAATTTGTCTGATGATTTTGTTTTCAGCATGCAGACATTTACATTTTTCTACTATTTTTTTTTTCTGTTTAATAAAAGCAATACATCACTTAGAAAGTTTGGAAAATGCCAAAAAGCCTAAAGAAATAATTGCTTTTTTAAAAATATAAGTTATCGTCAAATTGGCTAACATACAGTGTGTGTAGTGTGCTCTTGGTTTTGAGGGTAGGTTCCCATGGTTCATCGCTTATGTACAACACCCAGTGCTCATCCCAACAAGTGCCCTCCTCAATGCCCATCACCCATTTCCCCTTTTCCCCCACCCCCTCATCAACCCTCAGTTTGTTCTCTGTATTTAAGAGTCTCTTATGGTTTGCCTCCCTCCCTCTCTGTAACTATTTTTTTTTTCCCCCTTCCCTTCCTCCATGGTCTTCTGTTAAGTTTCTCAAGATCCACATATGAATGAAAACATATGATATCTGTCTTTAGGAAATAATTGCTTTTAATGCCACTCCCTGGAGATCATCACTTTAAAAAAATTTTTTTAACATTCTTTATTTATTTTTGAGACAGAGAGAGGCAGAGCATGAACGGGGGAGGGGCAGAGAGAGAGAGAGAGAGACACAGAATCGGAAGCAGGCTCCAGGCTCTGAGCCATCAGCCCAGAGCCCGACGCGGGGCTCGAACTTACGGACCGCGAGATCATGACCTGAGCTGAAGTTGGACGCTTAACCGACTGAGCCACCCAGGCGCCCCTAAAATTTTGGCATTTGTAACCTTGCAGACCTTTTCCCCCTAAGTCCTACACTTGGCCGAGAGAGTTTAACATGCATCATTGTGAATTATGGTTTTGAAATTTTACTTAACTTTATACCCCTAGTCAGCAGTTTTCCATTTCATTCAAATTTCTCACACACATCATCCGAATGTCTGTAGCTGAGCTTTACAGGGTGGGCTCCAGATCAGAAACACGGGCATCACAGGAGAGCTGCATCTGCGAGGACCCACCCAGACCCACTGGGGCAGAGTTTTGGAGGGGGGACGCCCAGTCATCTGCGGGTTAGCAAGCCCCCAAATGATGCCCATGCAGAGGGAATTTGAGGACTGCAGTTGTGTGGTCTGGCTCTCAGTCTACTTGGGGGAAATGAGGATTTTCTTTTGGCAGTTGTAAATGTTTTACAGAACCCTTTGTTCACATTTCAGAGCATTTCTTTAGAATACAGTAATTAATCAGATGTGTAAGCACCTAGTGAAAGGGCGTGACACATGCAGACCGAATTCCTTCTGGATGCAGGTTGTGGTCGTTCCCCGTCCTCCAAATAGAGCTTGAGATGCTCTATCTGACCACAGTTTTCCTCTTACACAAACTTGTTCTTTTAGCGCTTTTTCTTAGTTATTTGTATCTTTCATATTGTCTTCTATAGCTTTTCATTTTTTTTTAATGTTTATTTATTTTTGAGAGAGACAGAGACAGAATGTGAGTGGCTTAGGGGCAGAGAGAGAGGGAGACACAGAATCGGAAGCAGGCTCCAGGCTCCGCGCTGTCAGCACAGAGCCCAACGTGGGTCTTGAACCCAAGAACTGGGAGATCATGACCTGAGCCGAAGTCGGGGGCTCAGCCAAGTGAGCCACCCAGGCACCCTTATAGCTTTTTCTTAATGCCAGGATGTGTTAAAGATACTTTTTGTGTGCCTTTACATGTTGTTTGTGGTCATTTTAACATACAGATATTTTTCACTTGACCTGGTCAATCCTATATATTTATTTATTTTTATAAATCTAAATGCCATTTCTCATTCCTGAGATTAAATAATATTTACTTATATTTTCTTCTGATGTTTATGTGAAAAGATTTGGAACTGTAGTCAACCCCAATTTTTTTTTTTACTGTAACTTTTGTTTTTTACTATCTAAATAGCATTTTCTTTTTTTATTAAAGATTTTTTATTTTTTAATGTTTATTTTTGAAAGAGAGACAGTGAGAGACAGAGAGCAAGCGTGAGAGGAGAAGAGAGAGAGGGAGACACAGAATCCAAAGCAGGCTCTGAGCTGTCAGCGCAGAGCCCGATGCGGGGCTCGAAGTCACGAAATGCAAGGTCATGACCTGAGCTGAAGTCGGACTGAGCCACCCAGGCGCCCCTAAATAGCATTGTCAAAGTGGTTAAACAGTTTTCCCATAATCCTGTCCGTGAATATTTTAATCATAACTTTCGTTTTCTCACCGTGATTGCCTATTTGATTTAACCTTAGCACCTGTGATATTCATATATGTCAGTACAGCGGGTGTAATCCCTTTATAGTCCTGTGTTACAATGCAAAATAATTTCAGGTATTTTGTTCATTTGGTTTTTATAATGTACCAAGAACTGAAAAAGCTCTTAAAAATTTATTTGACGGGGAGAACATGTCATTGTTCCTTTCGTGAGGGCGGTTCAATGTATTTTTGTTCTGAATAAATTTAGCTTTTCCTCTTTCCATCATAGTTGGACAAAAGCCATTCTTAGACTGGGTGTATGTGCAAAGTCTGTAAGGTTCACACAGTTTGCTACTTTTATTCACCTTACGGTTTCAACAAGTTTGAAGAATGAAAATAATATTTATGAGTTGACTTGGTTTCTCTTTGCAGGAAAGCTTACAAAAGAATGTGTGGATGTGGACTCTGAGCCCCTATCGTGAAAAAATTGCAGCCACATAGTGGGTCAGGAAGGAAGAAATAATCCGAGGGAAAGATCAGGAAGACTCTAATGAAAAGCATGATTTGCAGGTTGGCATAGGATGGCAGATGGCACGGAGTCTCGGGTCGACCACCGGGCTTTAATTTCAAGGTTGGAGGGAAGTCGTGCTGTTTGTTTGCCAGAGCTGGCCCCTTCCTGCAAGAAGGGAGACCGGCAGGTGTGCCGTCCCAAAGAGACGTGGCGGTGAGGACAGCTCCCGGGTTCC
The DNA here is from genome assembly GCF_018350155.1 of Leopardus geoffroyi. Classification (NCBI taxonomy): domain Eukaryota; kingdom Metazoa; phylum Chordata; class Mammalia; order Carnivora; family Felidae; genus Leopardus; species Leopardus geoffroyi. The sequence goes on along the minus strand of NC_059339.1, from coordinate 86,274,233 downwards.
GATTCACTCCCATTCTGGGCAACAGCAGATATTGATGGGGTCTCTTCTCCTGGGAAGGAGCTCTGTGGGAGGCAGTGGGTGAGATGTATCACGGGCAGGAGGACATTTTAAAGATTAGAGGCTCTCTGACCTCGTTGGAGATCTTGCTCCAGAGTGACGTTTCTCTAGTGGTTTATTGCCTAGTTGAATACGACCTCATTAGAGTCTCACCACAGTTCTGGGATGTGATTAGGACTGTTGTCATTGTCATGGCTTGACAAACGAGGAAAGGCAAACACAGAAGGTTAAGGAATTGGCTGGAGGTCACACAGCTGAGGAGTAGCAAAGCCAGGAAGAGAGCTGCAGGTTCCTGGACCATGTTGTCTGTGCTTAACACTGAGCTGGAGTAACACAGTTTTTCAGAGTACTTCTTATCATTAACTCCAACTGAATGAAAATATTTCTTAAATTCTGCTTATAAAATGACACTGTCGTGTGCATGTACTTAATATATCAGTCTTAAGAAGTATCTTCATTTATGTACTCTTTTGATAGTTTTCTTTTTCTACAGAAGATTTTGTGTATGTGACTGGGAGCGCATTAGAGTGAAGTGATATCTGTCTCAAACATACACTCTTTCTATTCTCGTTCTTTTTTTAGTTTTTATTTTTAATTGAAGTATGGTTGACATACAATATTACATGGTATATGGTAGAGTGATTCAATAATTATGTACCTTAGGAAATGGTCATCATAACAAGTCTGATTACCACCTGTCACCATTGAGAGTTATTAAATATTAGTAACTATATTCCATACACTGTACTTTTCATCCTTGTGACTTACTTATTTTATAACCCGAAGTCTGTAACTCTTCATTTCCATCACCCTATTTATTCTTGTTCTTCTTAAGGTGCTAAACTCAGCTGAAACAAGGAACTAATAAAACTCTGTGAGGAGCCAGAAATATTTAGGAGACTCTAAAATAAAATTGTCTCTTCCTCTTATCTCATCCTGCTTTTTCATTGGACTCTTTGTTCTGAATTGTTACTCTATTTGATTAATGGACCCTTTCCTCATTTTCCCACCTTCCTTTTTTTTCTGACTTGAGCTGAATTCCTAATTCTTACTGTATATATTTTTTTCCTCCTAGGTAAAATGGATAACCAATATACCCTCTTTGTGGCCGGAGGAACAGTTTTATCGTTGCTGTTTGTAATCCTAATGACCGCCGTCATTGTCATTTCTCATAGAAGGTGAGTATTGCAACCCATCTGGAATCCAGTTTCCCCTGAGTAATTCTGATCTGAGGGGCTCTCTGTTAATAACCCAGTAGTTGGCCAAGCTGTCTTAGGCCTCACATACATAAGTATTTTTCTTACACAGAGGAGGAGAAGTAGTTGTGGGTAATATCAGGGGAGAAAGCTAGAATAGTTCACTTAAGAATTGGTAGGAGCTGCTCCCATATTAACAAAGCCTTCATATCCGGGGAAGGCAATTGCCTGGTGCCTCTGCTCTGTCTCCTGTGCCATCTATCTTACTCCTCCTGCAAGGAAAAGAGGCTGTTGGGCAAGGGGTGCTGCGTGTGTGCATGAACGCGCGTGTGTGATGGAGAGGGGAGAGGAAGAGAAGGAGGGATTCTGAGAAGGGGAGGAACAAGGTTGTGCAGCAATGATACCTTCGTGTATTCATTCATCAAGCAGCTATTTCGACAGTGGCAAACAAGACATGATGGGGTGCACACTCCAATAAACAAACAACATAGTTTTAGATGGTTGTAAATTCTCTGAAACGAGCAATGTAGATACAATTCCTGAAAAATTATTGAGGAAGAGAGGTGTTGGAAGGGGCTAACTTAGAGAGAGTATTTGGCCATTGACCTCGACTAAAGTTTCCTACCTTTTACTGTCTTGCAGCACACCTGGGGGTTTTCTAGGATATTCTTGGTTGACACTTTCTTCCTTTTCTTGCTATCTTACGTTCACCAACTCACTTGTCTATGTGTTTGTTGCAATCTTAGCTGTAATCATATTGAGTTGGAATTACTCTTAATTCTTACGTTCCAACTAAAGTGTTCTCTTCTTAGGGGAGGGAAGGAATACATCTATCTCCGCTCTTTTCCTCTACCCCAGCAATATTACCAAGCACACGCACACGCACACATGCTTGCACATGCGTGTGTATTAGTAGGATGTCAGGTAGGTTTCTCTGTCTTGGCTCCATATCCCGGCCTTACCTCTTTGGAGGGTTGTATCACCGCTCACTTGATATTAGTGAATGCTCTCTGGTTGCTCCCTGGCTCCGGGTGTGTCCTGTCTTTCTAACACATCTTTTCCTGGTTGCTCTTCTAACAGCTAGACTGATCATGTCTTTCCTGTTTAAAAGTCACTAACCCTGTATCAGAGGTACCTGTTGTTCTGACCCCCATCTAATTAGTGGGACTCCAACCTAATGTTCATTCATATTTTCTACTTTACTACCCCTGATGTTGACAAATTTTGTCAAAACTGCAAGTCTTGAAAAAAATTAAAAAAAAAAATTTTTTAATGTTTATTTACTTTTGAGAGAGGGAGAGAAAGAGACAGAGGCATGAGCAGGGTAGGAACAGAGAGAGAGAGGGAGACACAGAATGTGAAGCAGGCTTCAGGCTCCAAGCTGTCAGCACAGAGCCCGACGCGGGGCTCGAACTCACGGACTGCAAGATCATGACCTGAGCCAAAATCAGATGCTTAACCGACTGAGCCACCCAGGCGTCCCTAAAAAATATTTTTAGAGACAGAGCATGTGTGAGTGAGGGGGAGGTGGGCAGAGAGGAAGGGGGAGAGAGAATCTTAAATAGGCTCCGTGCTCGGCGTGGAGCCCAACTCGGGGCTGGGGATCACGACCTGAGCTGAAATCAAGAGTCAGATGCTAAACCGACTGAGTCACCCAGACGCTCCAAACTGCAAGTCTCATTATGTGAACGCACCTGACGCTCTTTCTATTTGATATGCCAACAAAATGCTGTTTCCCCATGTTTGGCCTTACCCCTGTGGATCATTCCAGGCATGGGACACATGTCTCCTTTGGGAGGTCTGTCCTGGCTCTCCCTCCCTGCAAAGAGACATGATGTCACCGTGCGGAATCACATTATATTCTTCTCTGCAGCACCTCACAGCCTGCTTTGTAGCTTAATCAATTTTGTGTCTGTCCTCCCTTCTGTTCATAATGACAGGGACTGCGTTTTGTTCATTTCTTAGCATTTGATAGCAGTTAGCACTAATCTTTCCAAATAGTGGGTGGTCAATATGTGTTTGTCTAATTAAATTGAATCATGAAACTGCCATTTTCCCTTTCTCTCCATCATGGGCTGCCCTCAAGTCTTCTTCCCCGGTCAGAAATTAGCAAATTGAGGGAAGGAACCCAGGATGTCAGTGACACTGAGGATTTTTCTAGTGCTTCACCCTGGTTGATGAAAAATGCGCTGAGGGCCGCTCTGACAGCAGGAGCATCCGGGAACACGGGCCACATGGTAGGACAGAGTGAGTGACAGCATGGATCTCCGGAGGGTCACAGATGTTGGGCATGATGGATTTAGCTTCATGAAAATGCATCACTTTTACATGAATAGCTAAATTGAACTGTAGAATATATTGTCCCACTTGGTCAAATGTGATAAAAAGATTAGTGGGCTTGAATGCATTATCATGGTCGCACTCACAAAGGAAGACGTATGTATTCTTTCTACCTTGTTGCCCGTACCTGTGGTTGTTACTTGGAAAGGTTTTGAAAAATGCCCCAAGGGCTTAAACAATGGCCTTCAGAACTCTGTCTTAGTGACCGTTTAAAATAATCCTGCCGCTCCAGATGTGCTGACCTGGGGAGAAGCCAGCGGAAATCGCAGTGTGCCTGAACGAAACTGAGTCCTTCCCCCGCACCCAGCACCTTGTAGCCTGTGTGTATGGGGGTACGGGGGCTTTTCCCACACCTCTCTGCTCCCAGTTTGTGTTGCTTCCAGTTAGAGATCAGAATGGTAACATTACGAAGTGAATGTGTTTGGTGGCTGTGCACAGCACTGGTTAGGCTGGGCAGGAGCCAAAAGATAGTCTATACATCGACACCTGTGTTTATAGGAAGAAATTTAATGTTCAGTGAGCAAAACGTTAGACACTTGTTTTTACTTTTGTTGTCCACTTTGATGTTCCCGACAAATAGGCTACTTCGCTTTGCCTGAGACTCTCCTGGTTTCAGCGCTGAAAATCCCTCATCCCGGGGAAATTCTTTAGCGTCAAGCCAACTAGAATGGTTGGTCAGCCTAGAACAAACCACAGTGTTTACTGCCTTTATTTCACACACGAGGGGACTGAACTTCATAGATGCAAACAATTAGTGAATTGCTGAGCACGAGTTAAACACAGACCATCTGACTCTAAGCTTCGTGTTCTCTCTCCTACATGATATTATATACTCTAGGCTTATGTCAACAACATATATATTTGGACCTCTTTGGGAAAATTAACTCTGTATTATGATATAGCAAGCCTTGTGAAGCATGATTTAACAAAATATCCAAGGTGATAGCTTTGTTCCCTTATTTGTAAAAAGAGGGTAGTAATAGCATCCATATCACAGGTTTCTTTTGAGGAGTAAGCGATTTATATGAAAGACCCAGAAACATGACTTTCACATAATAAACTTACACATCAAAAAATTAAATAAATTAATTGTATAAAAGAGACTTCATAAGTAAGCAAATGCACACAGACTAAGATAAGTTTGTGATTACATTGACACAGTAGGAGGATTTCATAGCGACCAGGAGAGAACAACATCCGTCATCTGAACAACCTTTCCTTGGAGAGAGATTAGCTTGGCTGGTTTTTAAACTTTCCATGAAGGCATTACAACTTCATCTTTTTGCATAAAGGTGAAAAGCCGTCCTTTTTTGCATCTGAGCCACCTCCTTTATGGTCTGATAAGAATTTTTTCTTTAGGGAGATGAAAAAAAAGATAGTCTTCATTTCCCCATAATAACTATTTTCATACAGTTGGATAGAGTAATTTCAGGCACTGCATTCAATTATAGTAGCCTTCTTTTCTTCTTCTCTTGAATTTTCTCTTCAAAGACTCCTCCTGAAGTTAGGTTTTTATAGTTTTCATTGGAACGGTGGAGAGATTATGGACTGGCATGGCTCCAGATGGCCCACTGAAGTACAGTGACACGATTCCAGAAACACCAGAGCCTAATAGTCATGAGGGAAGCCTGTGGATTCGAATTCTAATACTACCACTAACCAACCATGTGATTTGGTTCAAATTGCCTCAATTTCCCACTCTGTTACATATAGGGTTTTTGGTGAAAGCTAAATAAAATAATCCATAGAGGAGGCTTAGTAAAACACCTGGAAGTTTCTATAAAGCTTAACTCGATTATCCCTGGCATCTGAGAAGTTACACTGTTGGCATTTAAAATCAAGTTTTTAATTGTGGGAAATCTCTAAGCCCAGGATTATTTGGAGAAGTCAGTAAGCTATATATGTAATTATTCCCTATGAACCATTCTTTATAAGCTCAGTGAGATTAATTACTAATGCATACTGGCTGGATATTCATTTAGATGCCCTCACCATCTGTGGAAGATAAAAAATGAAAAATTGGGTCAAGGAAATTTTGAGTAGGTATGTGTAAACCAACCATAGATGCTGCTGCAACATATTAATAAGGGCATGTTGCCTGGGCTACAGGTAAGGTATAATACTCTACTGTATGCAATAATACTTGTGTTGGAGTATAACATGTTAATGCTTCTATTGAATATGTATTTTCAGGAGAAGGAGACAGAACAGAGGACTGTTTAAAGAGCACAGAAATAAGGATGCACAGAACAAGGTAAGTTTTCTCAGAACTGTCATTTCCCCTGCTTTTGCGCATCGTAAATGTCCTGTAGAGTCAGTCCGTTTTGCAGTCAACAGCCTTATTGTGCCTTCAGTACCCTGGCCATGGACGTGCCTGTAATTCCAGTATCATCCCTTTGAAGAGACACTTGCTGTCTGACCTATTTTCCTATTATTAATGCCCTTTGAAACAGTTTGTTTTATATCAGTACAAATAAAGGTACAATCACAGCGATATCATAAGAATCAACACTGTGCATTACCAATATCTGCTATTAGTTTCCTAAGGCCGCCACAGCATAATTATCCCAGAGGAGGCTACTTAGCCAACAGAAATCTATTCTCTTGCGGTTTGGGGGGTTTGAAGTCCAAAATCGAGGTCTCTGCAGGATCTGTTCCCTCTGGGGATGAGAGTCTGTTCCACGCTTCTCTCCTGGCTTCTGGTGGTTGTTGGCAGCCCTCGGCATTCCTTGGCTTATGGACTCATCACTTCAATCTCTGCTTCTGTCTCCGCATGATATTCTTCAGTGCATGTGCGCACATGCGTATCTGTCTTCCCTTTTTATAAGGACATCGGTGGTATTGGACTAAGGGCCCAGATTACTTCAGTATGACTTCGTCTTAACTAATCACACCCTCCACAACCCTACTTCCAAATAAGGTCACATTTATGAAGGTCTGGAAAGGGCATAAACTTTGGGGGGATACCATCTGACCTAGCATAGGGCATAATAATATTTTTATATCGTAAGGTTATTGTGAGGATTACATTATACCACGTAAAAGACCTGAGGCGTAGAAAGCACATTAGAAAGATGCAGTGCTATGGTTTTCATTATCATTATTGTGGTTTTTATTGATTTACTAACTGAAGGATGCTCAGATTTCTGACAGGCTGCAGAATTTTCACTCCACCTTCCCCTACAGATAAAAGGGATGCTTATTTTCATGTTCATTGTCTCCACTATTTGTCAGATATTCTCTTTAACATATATTATTCTGCTTACAAAATTTTACACTAAAACATTTCTCCAAGTGTTATCTGAAATTACATCCCTTTCTCTTTAATTTAATTATTTGCCATTGAATTCTACATGGCCGAAACATCAAGTAATGAAAAGTTTCTGACAATCTAATATGTGTGCTTCAGATTTCTTTGTTACCTATTTATCTATTGGTTGAACTTTTTTCTTCTTAGTTACTCTCTACACAACAAAAGATGTTTCTGGATAATTCATGGCCGCCTTTTTGACACTAAGTGGAAAGACTGAGGAAGTCCTGTCATGTGTCATCTGCCACTCTAGCAAGCAATTAAATAGTGCTCTGTCATACACAATTGCGGGAATCCCTCCTTTGTCCTTAGCTGATGTCCACTCAAGCCAACCTAAAGCCAAATTTATTGCTGTGAATCTCAGAGGAGCGAAAGAGCTTTGCAGCTTCCTGCATTAAGTGTTCAACTTGTTCAGACTTCTGTAGAGTAATGATATTTTGAACGATGGTTAGGAAGTTAGATAATAAGTTGGATTGTGATAGAGGAAGAAGCTAGACCTGCCTGATTGTTTTGGGCCTGTAGGCACGCTATGTAAGGAACAATCGCACTGCAACATACCCTCTGCTTTCTCCTTGCACCCATTGGAACCAGTCTCAATTTCCAAACTTCTCACCAAAAGACCTCTCGCTCTTCTCTTCCTTCTCTTTCTCTCAATTTCTCTCTCTTACCCATGCCTACATATTTTCTGCCAAGTCAAAGTGACTTGATTAGGGTAGAGAATATTAATGATTATATAACATCATTTTGGAAGTAATGCCACTTTATTTTGTTAATTTCTTTTATTGCGTTTAGTTGCTTATTTTCAAGACATGACACTGTGTACTTTAAAAGTATTGTTTATTAAAGCGTTGATTCAACAGAAATTATTGAGTGCCCACTATGGGAGATGTTATATTAGACTTCCATATAAAAATGGGAATAATTGTTCTTATCAAAACAGCCTAGGACACTGAGAGAGAGCTCTAAGTCTAAACGGGTCTTTCATCATCTATAAAATATAGCAAATGATGATCTAGATTAGTCTCCTGTTGCCTTTCACTCTGAGCCATGCAGGTCAAGAATGTGATTTCTCATAGAAGTTCAGTACAAGGAAGAGACTGCTTTATGAAGTTAATCATAATAGATATTTGACTTAAATTGTGGTTGGTTTAAGAGATTTGTTTTGGGTATCTTTGTCAGCTGCTGAAATGCAGTGAATCATTGACATTCTGTCTGTCTTTCTAGGCAACCAACAACTACAGAAATCCCATCTCTACCAATCAGTCATCGGATTGTGCAAGAGAAGATATTTATGTCAACTACCCAGCCTTCTCTCATAGACCGAAGACTAGAATCTAAGCTTTTTCCTGGATCTGAGCAAAACTTATGGTGACTGTTACATACATGGATCTTAATATAATTTCTTCCCACTACTCAGTGCCTATCCAGGATACCAGTTAGCTACATTTATTTAATGTGATAGGAAAGATACTTTATTACCTAGAGAACATTCTTAACAGAAATGTTTCAGAAAACCTGACTCTAATTAGCTTAGACATGAAGGGAAACTTACTGAATCATGTAATGGAACCATCCAGGGGAGATGAAGCTTCAGGCAAGGGTTATTCACAAAGGTTTAAATGTCTTGTCTAGAATTAAGTATGGGCATACACCTGCTTCTGGATTCCCTTTTGTAGTGTTGGATCCACTTTATTGGTGTTAGCCTCTTATTCAGGCATTTCCCTTGTGTTTCTAAAAACCTTGGCAATTCACAATCCTTGTTTCTGCCTGGTGGAGAGGTTACTTCTCTGATAGAGCAAACAGATTTGGTTATTTGTGCAGCATTAAACAGGCAGCATGGCCAAAACAGATGGAATCAAGGGTTTAAGTCAAGGGTTCACCTCTAGACCCAGGAGTGAGGCCAAAGCACATTACTGGGAAATTCAGAGTATCATTAGACGAGGGAGACGGGGCCTGGAAGCTGAACTGGTTACCAACAAATGTGAACAGCAGTGCCGTTCTGAGACATCTGTTGTTAACCAACTAAAAAGAGAATATGTGGATGGGTGTGAGCTAGCTCTCCCTCTCCTCACTTTAAAATCTGCTATATCAGCAGAGTTCAGAGGAGTACTTGGTAGCAGAACAAATGAATGGTCAAGAGGAAGATAAATGTGACAGGGAAATCTCTTCCCTTTGTATTATCAAATAAAGTAATCTCTGATCCTGCATAGAATTCTTGCCCCTCTCCCTGGCCTAGCTTTAAGAGCAAGTGTAGCAGAAAGTCCAATAGTAACTTAATGTTTTTGAATTTTTCCACTGTTGAGAATTATTTAAAAAAATTTTTTTTAAATGTCCACTTATTTTTGAGAGGTGAGGGGAGAGGCAGAGAGAGGGAGGCACAGAATCTGAAGCAGCCTCCAGGCTCTGAGCTGTCAGCACAGAGCCCCATGCGGGGCTCAAACTCACAGGATGTGAGATCATGACCAGAGCCACCCAGGTGCCCCAAGAATTATTTTTAATATGTATATCCTCTCAGAAGAGTCAGGCATCTAGGCATGATTGATTTTTTTAAATAACTATGTGAAATCTGAATATGAGAAAAAGAACGTTGGCTGAGTGTGGTTTGGGTTGTAGGGTAGAAACGTGGGGGGAGGAAATACTAGAGCGCTATAAGGAAGGAGGAACAGGGAACAAAGAGTGGAAACATACAGACAGAAACTTGTCTTGCTTCATAGTTTGGCCAAAGACAACCCTAGTGATGTCACTACAGAGCCATTAGTGGCCTTATGCCATTGTCCAAATTCTAGGCGGAGGCCAACAATGAAAAGTATTTATGAAACTAAATAATGATCATGGCCACCTTGAAAGCGCAATGGTCGTTACCAAAGACACCGATCATTCATGTCTCAAATGTATTTATTACTCATCTCTAAAAGATTCATCACAAAACTGCGTCGAAGGATCAAAGTTGTAGACTTTTTTGTGATAATTTTAAGTGAACCTAAGCCAAGCTCTCTGTTATCTAGGCAGATTCTAAACTGTAATTTACAGTTTTAAGCAAGTCAGTCGGTGTTTTATGATTATAGCTTAACTACTATGCATGCTAGATAGTGCAATAACTCTGTGAATTACAGAAATTGAGTGCTCTACCTGTTTCAGAAGGGAAGAAGTAAAAATGACTGCTTCTCAATTGTACTTACATCCATGTATTTAGCTGTTATTTTTATTTTGTTTGCTTAAAGATCTTTATATCTAGATTCATGAGGTATTTCCAGAAATATATCACACAGTCGGAAGGTAGTTTACAAGGAAACAATTCTACTATTTTGTTAACTATACCAGATTTATAAAAGTTTCCATGGCTGAATCCGTCAGTTCGCATGGTGAAGCAAACTTAGCATCATTTAAAAGATAAACGATTTCTTTTTCCTAAAAGTCAAAGACAATCAAAATGACTTTCTGGAAGATTCTGATGACCAAATTCTCCATGACAGATATGAGTGAGAAGTAAAACATTTCTACCATTGCAATATGAAATGTGAATGGAAATGTGAATCCCACTTTAACAGAGAAAATGATCACGGGGGTGTTAGGTGCACAGTTCAGCCAGAGACAGCTGTCCTGGTGGTTTCACTCATGGAAGACTTTTGTAGTAGGGCTTCTAGAACATTTGCAACCTGTTTTCCCATGGATGCTTTACTTTCTCCTTAATTTGTCACTCAAACTATTTATGAGGACTACACACACTGCCCTTCTTCTTCCTGTATTCTTCCTCTGCAGAGCTCGGGATCTTTCAGGGATTTGGAGCCCTTCTAAGTCCTCCTGGAATTTCTCTGAACCCCCTGCTGGTCCTGTTACACTCTTAGCTGTTCATGCCGATGAAATTCTACTCACTGATTTTCTTTCTCTGGACATCTTTACTTATTAGCAAAGCACTTTCATGGTTGTCTGTTTAATAGTATTCCTAATTTGCTGGAGTTTTGTAACTCTATGTAATAAATATATAACTATACCTACTATACATATACTACATGGTATATATATAGTATATTGTGTGTGTGTGTGTGTGTGTACACAATGTATATATATATATTGTGTGTGTGTGTGTGTGTGTGTGTGTGTGTGTGTGTATTTCCCCCTAATCTGTTGTACCTACTATTCCGGTTGTTACTAAGGAAACAGATCAAAACAGATCCGCAGAATAAAAGGTCAGAATTGAATTAAATTATGTTTTAAATCTTTTTTGAAAGGTGCTACTTGGGAAGGAAGATGCTTCCTAAGATTCTTTTTTACATATATAATTTATGGTGATATGTAATACGTTACATAAAAATCTGTGTTTCCTTTGAATGCCATTATTCGAATATTTACATTAAAGAAACTGATTAAAGGGAAGTGCTGTGTGATGACGAGGTAGGTAAGTTTGTTAAATGTCATTAGAGTAAACAGTTTGGTCAGGGAAAGAATGCATGCCGTTAACTTACAATGACTAGGTATTGATTATATTATCGTCAGAGAGACCTTGAGACATTATTTAAAAGACTTTATGCACACTGAGAAAATAGCATTGAAATTTCATTAGCTTGTAATTATGCTTATGGATGGAAGACAATGGATGAAGCTACACTCTTTAGTTATTAAATATCAAATTTATAGGATATTTTAAGTAATTCCATTTATTACTAAAATATACATATAACTTTAAAATACATTGGTTATCAGTTTACAAGACAAAGAAAGATAAAAATAACGTCAATAAGTTTACTTTCACTGTAAACATTCAAGTGATATTGGTTTATATAGAACTATGTTAAATAACACCTACAGTTATATTATAGTGATTTGTAGAGTCCACACTGTAATTAGAAATTGGTGTCATCAAAATGCTTCTCCTGGATTTATAATAATGTGCTATATATTCTCTACTGCTTGTGTGAGATTTCAGCAAGATTGGAGGTATTGTACAAGTCGATGTTTGTAAAGTTCAGGTCGAGGCACTAAAACTGTGAGTGCGGTATTCAGCTACTTTACACAATAGTGTAAAATGACACAAACCTATAATACTATTATTTATCATCATTAGTTTGGCCACTAGTAGAATGTGGTGCCTAGAAAGTGTTGACCTTCACATTCAGGCTTTTGCATAAATTAATATATTTTTCCACTAGTCTTTTCACTGGAATTATTCTCCGCCAAGTTTCTAGGCTCTTATACATTTATCTGAAAAATAAAAACAAGTGTTTTTTAAAAAACTTTTCTATTGCTAGTGACCCGTATGCAGAATGGTGGCTTCTAGATTTCATCACAAAGCTTTCTAAGGGAATTTTACAAATCTTCAAGGTTGGTTTACGTATTACATAGTATTCCAGATTCAAAGCACTAACTGTGTTGTAAGATGTTGTAATAAAAGACCTAATCTGGGGACGTGTGTGATAAATGTCTGGAATCATTTCCATTTATTGCCTGTTGTCCCCGTTTGAATGAAGTTAGATCGGTCACCGTCGTTAGAACATTTGGCCCAGTGTTATGTGTAATTTCAGATTCTCTGCTTTTGTAGGGAGTGCAGTGTCCTTGACATACTGTATTCTGTTGTTTGAAGGGATAAAGCGCCGTGTTGCACCATCATTAGTTTTATTTTCCATCAAAGGATATTAGGGAGAAAATCCCACAGGGTAATAGAAACATGAGGAGTTAAGTGCAGAACAAATTCAGAACACCAAGCATTGAAATAATCCCGTATTAATACAAATATTTTGGAAGGATGGGCTCGTGGGAAATGTATGCATGTGAGGTGAGTTTGTGGAAAGGAAGGCATCTGCATCAATAAACAACGTCTAAAATTGAAAAAAAAGATCTAGTAGTGATGGAAGCATGCTCCTCAGAAAAGTAGAGATAAAGTCATCGGTGGAAGTGAAATGTGTTGTCTCAATGGAAGGAAAATGGAAAGGGCAGGAAACAACTTGTTTTGCAAAAAACCCTCACTTCGAACCACATGCACTTAGAAAATGCACCGAATGTTGCATTGAGATAGAAGTTACATTCGTCCAGCTCACCACTTAAGTGTTCCTACCAGTTTACGGCTCCAGGGCTTTGGCTCTGGGTGAGGCGATCCTGGTGGTTGCAGCTTTCTGGAGGTGTCTGTCTCTGCAGATTTGGGGGTGATGGTTTGCCTTGAAACCTCAATTCTCTGATAGATCCAAGAGAAGTCACTGGTTTGTAATCTGTCCAGCTCTTTCTTGTTGTAATCAAGGCCATTGCATCTCCCAAGCCCTTTACGTGTTAAAGGGCATTAAACCCGGAAGTCCTTCACCATGTCCTTTTAGGACGTGTGTTTTCTGGTGCCTTGGTTTCTGACCTGTTTCTTTGTGCTGACATTATGAGGCCTCACTGGGCTGGTCTGACACTGGAGCTGGATTCAGAAGCATCTGACTTTGCTCCATGTTCCTCTTTGGCCCATTTTCATAAACCACAGATCCACCTGACACAATATTTATGGAATATGAAAATTTGGCACAAATGTAGAATACAATCTGAAGATTAGTAGGAGATTATGCTCAGTTTCCTGACTATGTCCAGATCCACATTTTCATTCAAAAAAAGCAAAAGGTAATAGAGAGAAATTCCATCTCAAACCATAAGAAGACGGTGATGGGTTAAGTCCTCCATCTGCAAAAATTAAGTCAAAGGAACTGTCAGTAAGACCCATACATCACAGAATGTAGTGTGAGGCACCAGAATGAATGAGCTGTTTGGGATTCTAGAATGAATGAATAGAATGAAATGCAAATCACAGGGAAGTGTTTCCCTGGTCATGTGTATCAATATTAATTTAGGTTTTAGTCACATAAAAGATAAATGAGAATTAGAAAAATCTAAGGATAAGAGAACCCAAGGAAGGCATTAACAGTACGATCAAGAAATATGTATACATCTATATGTTCTATGTGTTGTATTTTATGTGTATAATTAATCGGTCAATTAATGTTTGGCTTCTACAGAAGAAAACACAACTGAAAGAAAGATAACCAAGATAAACAAAAATGGAAAGGCACCTTGAGAAGCAAGGTGCACACATCCTGTGGGACTCTTACACAATGGCCATTAGTGGAGTGTTCTCACGAATGTGTGGACGAGTAAAAGTTACAGAGAGGGAAGGAGGCAAACCATGAGAAACTCTTAAAAGCTGAGAATAAACTGAGGGTTGATGGGGAGTGGGAGGACGGGGAAAGTGGGTGATGGGCCTTGAGGACGGCACCTGTTGGGATGAGCACTGGGTGTTGTATGGAAACCAATTGACAATAAATTTCATATTTAAAAAAAATAAACATTAAAAAATAAAATATTTGCCAACAAAACAAAACAGAAAAAACCCAGAAACCCAAGGCAGGGCCCGTTGTTTCTTCGCTACATAGGGCCATCAATGAAAAGACTGCAAAGCTTTTCAAAGAGATCACTCAAAAGCTTCTTCTCAGATTCAGCCCTGTTTGTTTTTACATGGTAATGGAAGTAGTGTGGAACACTTCTATTGACTTAGACTAATATCAAGCAAACGACCCCACACCCGGCTACCATCTCCTTCAGGCTAGGGAAGAGCATTAGTAAGAACCACTGGTTATTGTATGAATCACATGTTGTTTAAGCTTCAGGGAAAAGACACCATCTAGATAGGAACCAAAAAGGATGAACGTAATTTCTTTACGCAAGAGTTATCAGCAATGACCTGAACTATTTGAGAGATCATAAAGCTCCAAATCCCACTCATAGATACCACATGAACACACAGAGTTAAATATAACATATATATATGGGGGGTGGGGAACGTGAGCTGGGGAGGAGCAGAGAGGGAGAGAGAGAATCCTAAGCAGGCTTTGTGCTTTCAGCGTGGGATCTGAAAAGGAGGCTCGATCCCACACACCATGAGATCATGACCTGATCTGAAATCAAGAGTCAGATGCTTAACTGACTGAGCCACCTAGGCGCCCAGCATTTTTTCCTTTATATTGCTGAGAGTGAGGGTTGCTTCTGGCTAGCAGCTTTAGTATTTATTGCTTTGGACACCAAGTTCTGTCTATATTTAGCTCTCTGAAATATAATTGCTAAAAAACTATAAACTTCAAAATCAGCAGGCTAACTGTAACGTTTTTGAATGGATAGTGGAACAAGAAAGGGTTTCCTAAGTTAAGGGATTGGTTGACTGATTGTACCTGCTTCATGACTTGAAATGCATACTTCTTCCCTAAATAGAGAGCACCTTAAAGGAAGCCTCAACTCTTGCTCACTTTTGAATTCTTAGCTCTTAGAAGATTCAGTGAATGTTTTTTAGAGAGAATTTTGAGCTAGCGTTTTCTCTTTGGGCTACCTTATATCCCAAGCTTGCAAATATTCGGAAGAGTGTCAGGTATACAGAACGCATCTGTGTTGTTCACACACATAAAGTGGGTGACTGAATATTTGTCTTCTGCTCAAGTTTGTGTCAAGGGAGGAATTGGGAATTTTAGAGAATGTGATCTAAAACATTTCTTGGGGGGGCGCCTGGGTGGCTCAGTCGGTTGAGCGGCCGACTTCGGCTCAGGTCATGATCTCGCAGTCCGTGAGTTCGAGCCCCGCGTCGGGCTCTGTGCGGACAGCTCAGAGCCTGGAGCCTGTTTCAGATTCTGTGTCTCCCTCTCTCTGACCCTCCCCCGTTCATGCTCTGTCTCTCTCTGTCTCAAAAATAAATAAACGTTAAAAAAAAAGTTTTAAAACATTTCTTCGAATAGCGGAAGCTAATTTGGGAGTTATGTCAGACTACTCTGTCTGATAATTTCCTGTGATTAAAAAAAGCAGGGTCTAACTACTGAGAGAAGAGAGACAGAGAGAAAGAGAGAGAGAGAGAAAGGAGGAGAAAAAGGTGGGGAAGGAGGAGAGGGGGAAGAGGGAGAGAGAAATCCAGAGACAGCTTTGAGAAAGGTATTTAGGAAGCGAGGGAGGCTGGCTTCTCTCACCTTTCCCAACTCCCTCATTTCTTGCCATCTCATGTCGTCTGTGGATGCCAAATACCCGTGTGCTGTGGCTTCCTCCTGACACTGATGTGCCTCGTGAGTAATTAAAAGTAGGCAAGAACAAAGACCCAGGCGATACTGCATACCCTTTACTCCTGTTGTGTAAATGGTAAACCCTCAGTGAGCATTTAGTGACTGACTAGCTTTCCTGATTGTATAAAGCAGCAGCCTGAAACACCTAGATATTAGGATAATTCATATTTTCATGAATGTTCAGATATTCCACCTAGGTCTTGCTCAAACATTTATGTTGATAATTTACCACATGGATATAAAAATTCGGTAAGTTTATCTAACGTTTTTCATGAGTAACTTAGAAATAAGGATAGCAGTTTTGCCATTTGGGGGGATTATTTGATTTTTTTTTTACGTTTATTTATTTAGTTTCGGCGGGGGGAGCAAAGAGAGAGGGAGAGAGTGAATTCCAAGCAGGCTCCACACTGTCAGCAAAGAGCTGGACATGGGGCTTGAACTCATGAACCACAAGATCATGACCTGAGTTGAAATCAAGAGTCAGATGCTCAACCAACTGAGCAACCCAAGCACCCCTGGTTTTGTTCTTCTTAGTACATTACAAATATAGTGGAGTTACTATTCCTGGGCTGTGCCCTGTCACATGAATTTATTAAATATCTTCTTGGGGGGGCGCCTGGGTGGCGCAGTCGGTTAAGCGTCCGACTTCAGCCAGGTCACGATCTCGCGGTCCATGAGTTCGAGCCCCGCGTCGGGCTCTGGGCTGATGGCTCAGAGCCTGGAGCCTGTTTCCGATTCTGTGTCTCCCTCTCTCTCTGCCCCTCCCCCGTTCATGCTCTGTCTCTCTCTGTCTCAAAAATAAATAAACGTTAAAAAAAAATTAAAAATAAATAAATAAATAAATAAATAAATAAATAAATAAATATCTTCTTGGATGTCCGCTCCAAGTTATACACACCTTTGCACTTTTCATGAAGACTTTCCCCAGCAAATATAGTCCTCATGATTTCAATAGTGAGAAAAAAGAGGAAGACAAATCCATCAAATTCACATCACCAACTTGTTATGAAAGTGGCACCACAAATCCATATCCGGCTATGTTTTGTTCAGCATTCAGAAAGAAGGGGCATTTTTGTCATCACTGCCCCACCCAAACATGTTCCAAACTTGTACTGGCTGCAGAGAACTGAGAGCTCTCCTACGGTTTTCATTGTTTCTTCAAAGGCATGACTTTGGCCAGATCCACCCCGTTTTAGCATTATGACTGCTCGATCCAGCCTTCCTCCCTCACTCTGGTGTCTCTGACCATCAAAGACAGATGGAAGGTTTGGTACTCTCTTTAAAGACAGGACTCTACAAAAGGAAGAATACTACTAATGAATCTAGTGAACTAACAACAAATGCCTGGCTAATATTTAAAGATTAAGCTTGAGAAATAGATTCTGTACATGTATTTCCAGACAGGTTTAAATCCAAGGGACAAAGGATTCAATATCATGGCATGGAAAAGAATAAAGCCATCAATATGGAGTGTGGTCATGACTCTACACATTTCATCTCTGACGTGAAATCTTTGTCTACCAAATGTTCATTTTCAGTAATGTTCTTTGGTTGTTAAAGGGTGAGCCCAGCGCTGGAGGGAAAGTTGTTTTCTAGTTTTGTGACACCGTGAAAGCCACTTAAAAACTCTGGATATCACTTCACTAGAAGATAAAAGTATTGATCACCAATGCCATTGTCATATTAATATTCTATGATTCCAACAAACCACGGTCGACCTAATAAAAATTATATGTTATTATAACATAAGATTAGGAAAACACTGGGAATGCATAATAAGTTCTCAGCAATCTTTCATTTAATAAAGGGCCTTCTTTTACTTTATTTTGAAAATAACAAACCAATGAATGAAGGAATAAGTGACATTTTAAAGGTTAGGAAACTGTGATTGTCAAAATTCTGTTTAATTACATAGTTACAGTTCATCACATGATAAAAATGTAAGGAAATCATATAATATTATAGTGCTAACAATATTAAGTAACACATGGGTAAAAACCATTAATTTAGATGTTTAAAATCTCAATCATGCAAAGCTGTGATGTAAAGTAGTATTTTTCACCTGTTTTTTGTAGAGATGGAGGACATTTTAATATTGCACAACTGTAAGTTACCCTCCTTGTAGCCATATCAGTTGTCAATTTCTTAGAATTATGAGTAAGACATTCATAAGGATTGATTGGGGTGTCTATTCAGGATTGAGATATAGAAACTATGAATTCAGAGGAGGTAATTCTTGAACTATGTATTTCATTTTACCAAGGGGAAAAATCACGCAGACAGATTTAAAAATAATGTAATTTCCTAATTTTATTATTGCCTCATTATTGTAACATTCTCTGTTCTGCCAGAAATTCACATTTAGGTTTCAGGGACAGCTATTCCTTTGCATTCTGTTCCAAAGGTGGCTCAACTAGTATTTAAGTACAGACGCCCCCAACCTATTATTTATCTGGAATAAATTGCGACCAAAAATAAGGTATGCCAACTCATATAATTTCCAATAGAAGCAAATTTGTAATGGATATTTTATTCCTTAACAAGGGCCTAAGCGTCCAAAGTTATTTTTTTATCAAAATAATCATAAACATTATATTTAATCAATGACAAATGACATCTCTTTACAGTATAAGACCTCACACAGTATAAGTTAATTTAAAAGAATTTATAGAAAGAAAACATATAACACATAATTTAATATATTGTGAAGATTCATAAGGATAAGGATTTCGAAAGATGGATAATTCTGGGTGGATCCAGGAAAAAGATAACAAGTGTGGCACATGTAGAGTAGGTCAAAAGTAAAAAAAGTGCCTGTGTGTGTATGTGTGTGTGTGCGCGCGCGCATGTGTGTGTGTGTGTGCGTGTTAGGGTTTGTGTGGAGAAGGTCCAAGGGGCCTCTGCAGGTCCTGGGAGTTCTGTTTTCTGTAGTAAGGATGTTACTGGCCTTTACGCTCATTTATTGTCAGGGAGTAGGTGGACTCGTTGTGATTTATATACTGCCCGCTGTTACCAAAATAATATAGAGTGCGTTATAACTGGAAAGAATCCGTATTCTCTACTTCAGGTCTTCACAAAAATTGAGAGCCTTCTTCCCACTGAACCCGCTGATAATAATAAGCATTGTTCTTTGAATTACGCAATAGATATGTAAATCTGAATTTGATTAACCAAATTATTTCATATTGACCTATATCATGCTAATTTTTGATTTATATTTAACATCAAGATGCTGTTGTCATTTTATTCTTCACGTTCCTTGCC
Organism: Leopardus geoffroyi; assembly: GCF_018350155.1. NCBI lineage: Eukaryota > Metazoa > Chordata > Mammalia > Carnivora > Felidae > Leopardus > Leopardus geoffroyi. The sequence goes on along the minus strand of NC_059339.1, from coordinate 86,255,013 downwards.
TTTCAGTCCACTTGGCAGACAGTTAACGATACTGAAACACCCCAGGAGCCCTCTCACATTGTTTTCTTTGAGAGAAAGTCTGCAGCGACTTTTGAAAGAAAATAATTGAGTCATCATCTCAATTCACCTTATTTTAGTGAATTTAGACTTTTAAATTTCAGATTCCCCAAAAGAAGCAAGTCTTAAGAGGTTGTGGATCGTGAGGGTATTAGGGAAGCAATCTGATCCCAATGTGCACACAACTGCCAGGTCAGGGTAGATCCTTGCCTTACTGTATACACGATTCTGTGCACACAAAAAGGGCTGGTTTTATGCTCTCTTTAAGTGGAAAATCATCCTAAAAGCAAAGAACAGATGGAAAAAGTTCATTGTATCAACAACTAAAACTAGCCCCAAATAACTATTAAAAAATTTAAGTTTATTCATTGTTTTTAAAATTAGAATAGGGGATATAGTGTCGTAGGCATAGAAGAGAAGGTAAAATACAAACTTATTAAACAGAATTATTAGAAGGAAGCTGTAATATTTCTATTACAGATGTACTTTCCCTCGCCTTTAAATGCTTACAAGATATTCAAATCTCAAACTAGGGAAAAGTGTATGAAAATCATGAGTAAAGTGTGGTTTTCATATTACTAATTTTAACCTAGTTCTCATTTCTCTAGACTTCAGTTAAATAGTTGTCTAATGAAGTGTATAAAGAAAAACTTGATATGCGAGCTATTTTATTATAAAAAGAGTCATTTTCCAACTTCAATTGCAAATGGAAGATTTTTGAAGTTCACATGAAACAAAATGTAGCCCCGATGTTATCTAACAACATTGTGACAAATGCCATAAATAATTAAGCCAAAGTGCTACAGAGAGATAAAGATCCCCGAAATAATAATCACGATTACAATATGATGAATTAGTAGGAATACAAAACATATACACTTAATTAATTTATTTTTTTACTTTGACTATCACTTTAGAATAAATAGGTTTGAATCTCCAACAAGAACTGGGTGACAATGTTAAGAGTCATAGAATTTATACCAATCATTCATGATCTACAAGACTAATGATTTGCCTCATAAAGCCTCTCTATTGACATTGTTGGTGATGAGTCCAAGAAGGGTTAGGAACGTCTGAAAAAATTGAGGAGACACTTTAATGTTCCAGAGCCTATTTATTTAGAGGCCATGTGGCATTTCTCAACTCCCACTATGTCTAAACAGGAGACAAAATAGAGACAAGGAAACAGTGCTGGACCAGGAGCCCGGAAGTGGACAAAACTACTGTTTCTTTGCCTTTGAATAAGTGACAACATCCAGGTTTCCTCCTGAGTAGAGCGTAAACTGGGACCTTTATTCTACATGATTGATTCCAGAAACCAGCTAGCATCCTGCGCATCTAGAAAATGTGCCCAACATCTCACGATACTTCCATGAGAGTCTGTAAACTAGCTACTGCCTCAACAAGTTGTAATAATTGTAGAAATGATACACCAAAGGTTCACATTCTCAAGCAAGAAAGTAAGGATCTGTGATAGTTTCAGGGAGAAAAAGGTGGGTTAATCTTTCAAACACATTCATGGGGAATGCACACATGTTGCTCTCCTCAGACATATTTAGCCCCCAGCCAGTGTCACTGATAACATACTTTCATTTGGAAGCTCTAATGACGTTGGCCATACGAAAATGATCCTCAGGTTACTGAAGAGACCTCTCAGTGTGGGGATTTTGTTACGCATTCTTTCACGTTCAATAATCTTCACTAAACCTAAGGAAGCATAATGGTTGGTGGTTATACGTTGTCTTTCTGTGGTCACTTCAAACATGGTGCAACTGACGTCCTCTTTCAATTGCATGCTCAGTACTGGGTGAAGCTAGTCAAAGAAGGCCAAGTCTGATATGGAACCGGGGTTAGAATGTTCAGAGAGTAGAGTCTTAGTGTTACTTTGGACATTTCATTGGAGTCTTTATAATTTTATCTAAATTGCTGCCCTCCTAAACTGGTCCTGTCCTCCTCTTCCCCCTATACATGGGAAATTGCACTCTATACATTTCATAGGCTAGGAATTCATCCATGTGGCACATCACCTCGTATTATAATTATTACTGCAAATCTAGTGACCGATCTGTATCTATTTGGAGAAGACCAAGGTTGGGGGATAGTAACGTACAGTTAGTGATTGATAAAGTAATTTGAAATTGCAAGATATTGATCGACAAGTGTTAATAGAATTGGAGAAAAATGTATCATTTTCACTTTGAGCAATTTTAAGTATAATATTTGTTATAAGACCTAACGTGTTCAAGGCCTAAAGCTCAGCCCCACTGATTGTATATTGCCCTTTTATTGTGCTGTGTTATAATCATCAAAACTGGACTACAATGTTTTATAAGAATATAATTTGCTTAGCTTGTTTTCACATAGCATTAATGGTTGATTTTAGTAAGTGGCTCAAATCATCTAGGGAGTAGGGTACTCATGCTTTTTTACAAAGTTTTCTGAGATATTGGCCAAAGAATGAGGGGCAGACATCAATTTTTATGATGTGTTTTTAATATCTACTCTAAAGATACCACATGCAATAAATAAATTGGATCTGTAAAAAGTATTAACAGTGTAACATTATTTATCAGTCCACTGCTTCTATATTGGACAGAAAGTATTAGTGGTTGACCACTTTATAGGTGATAAATGATTTTCAAACATAATTGCCCAACGAAGACAGAGAAGAATTGTACAAGCTACTAGGATTAGTACTCTAGTTACTACTTGGTGAAAAAAAGTGAGGTTTGTTTTTTATAAATATGTTTCACTTTATTTCACATGCTCTATCAAACAGCATCTTCCCTAGTACATAAGTAAATATACATTTCTTATTTCTTTAAGTTCAAATTGTGGCAGTGGCCAGAACCTACTGATTCATAAGTATTTGCAACCTGCATAAATAACTTAGTTCTGAGTGCCTATTACTCATTCGATGAATAAGTGGAAGATGTGTTTCCCACTCCCCTCCCACCACCAGTATGGTAAACTATTGAGTCAAGGTTATTTTACACTTTTCCACACTTTAAATACAATGGGTGCAATAATTAAGATTTTCAGGAGAAAACTTGGGGACATAAAAACTGAATCCCCCTGTGTCATCTTTCCATGAGCCGTGTGGACCCTCCGGGCTTTCTCTGCTCTCAGAAGAGCCTCGATCACTCGTGTCAAGTTCCTTCACCACTGGTCTCTTCCAACCTGATACGGAAGCTGTGATCGTCTTCATTCATGTGCCTAAGTCTGGTTGGAACCCCAGTGGGGTCGCTCTCAGAAAGAGCCAAAGGATGTCTTTGGTTCATAGCAACCCCAATTACAGCAGAGGTAGCATACAATTTCTGAAGGGAGAAAAATGACTCACAAAGTAGAGAGGCCTCTTCAGTCAAAAACCTGTGAGCTCAAGTGAGTCGAATACCTGTTTACGACCATTGTAATTGCTCCCGTGAAATTGGCTTCATGAAGTTCCAGGAGAGTAGAATGGTACTGTAACTTTTCTTTCATCTTTGGTTTTTGTCGAGGATTTATCTGCTTGTCATTTTTATTACAATGCACACTGCCATATGTCAAGAACAGTAGGCTAACATAAATTCTCCTCTCTGTTCATTTAGCAATTTTAACTTAGCTATGATTATAAGTATAGATGGAGGAGTACAGATGCTAGAATAAATCTCCAGAAATGTACCGTGAGAGACTTTATAGCATTATTCTCATTGCGATACGATTGGGTTAAAGGCTTGGGAAGAAGATTTCTCTCACACATGCTTTTGATGACATTATTTTCAGAATGCACTGGCCCAAGATGAGCCTGATCTTTGGTATCTCCTCAGTTAAGCTCACTGGTAACGATCCCAGGGAAATGGTGTTCTCGAAGCAATTCCATGCAGGTATGGTGTCTTGCACCAAATAGACACAAGAGCAGACTCATCTGATTAGCAGAATCCCCCCCACCCCCGGACTCCCTGTCTGTGCTTCTGGCACATGAATGAAGCTGAGACATGAACCAGGACCCCAGAGGGCCTTTCCCCACAAGTCTCATGTAGTGACTGTGGTCTCTAAGCAACAGCTCAACTGAGTGAGCGGGCGAGAGGCTTGCTCTGAATGTGGCACCACTAGGAGCTGTGCTCGAATGGTCTCAGCGGGGAGTTGCTCTGGTGTGTTTTACTAAGGGCATTTCAGAAGCAAATGCCATGTGCTAAGTGATTCGGAGGCGCTTAACCCCGAAAGCTGGGATTTTAGGGAAGGCTGTATCACCAGCATGAGGAACCAGTCATCCGCTTTTCTGCTGGGTCAGCAAAATTCATGGCGCAGAGAGTTTGAGTAACTTTCTTTTTATCCCTGAAAGCTTAAGATAATTATTTTTCACAGCCACATTAACTCTTATGATTAGCATCTTGATGGGGTTTTCATACTTATCTGAGAGATTCAGAGTCTAGGTAGTTGCTCTAGGTGTAAATTTATCTAGGAGGGACCTAGAACCATTTCTATTCAATAGTCATTCTCTGAAATAGGTTGTCAATAGGCACTCAAGCTACGGAGAGAGATTTAAAAAAAAGAAAGCCTTATTACAGATCAGCAAAACGAGTACCCCTTCAAAAGACCAACTTTAACAGTTTAAAGAATTTTGCCATTAGGAAAAAAAATGAAGTTTTTATCTTACATGATCTGGGCTCACTATTCTTTCAACTGGCCTTGGAGTATTTACAAGCTGACCATTTAGGCATGTGGCATCAGATACTTCCAGGTAGAATAAGTTTATTTTTACTCGAGTGAACTTCAAAATTAAGGGCAAAGTATCTTTGTTGACACTAATTACATTAGCCAAATTCTTCAGTTCCCTTTAAACCTTGTAGGTTTGTCATTAATGTCAGAGATGAAAAAAAAATTATATTTGCTCCATTTTCTCTTATAATCCCAGCCAACCCATGTCCATTAAAAAGAAAGCAAAGCCTAGCAAATTCTGCTGACATAGCACATTACAAGGGACCAATGGCTCTTTGAGAACAGCATCTATAAAATTTTAAATAATTGATATCTATAATCCTGTGCCCATTGTTCTTCTGACTGCAAACTAGCTGAGTTCTTTTTAGGTATATATATATATATATATATATATATATATATATATATATTTCCCCCTTTCGTGAAAAACAGTTTCTCATTTAGAGTCTTTCTTTTTCTTGAGATTAAATGGAGGCCAGTAGGTGATCACACCCAATCCTTCTCACGTAGTTCAGAGGGATGGCCAGAGAGAGAAACATCGTCAACAACAAGGGAGTACGAGGCAGAAAGACAGCGTGGTAACATGGCATGTGGGACAGCTAGACTGCTTCCTTTGTTTTCCAGGGTCCCTCCTTCTCACATATCCGTTTATACTTGTCACAGGAGCAGACTTGACTACGTAAATACTTTTGCTAATAAAAAGCCTTTTTTTTTTTACAGCACTATTTTAAAAATTGCTATTCAACATAACAATCTGAATTTTAATGCACCAAATTACAGTTTTCAACAATGTAAGTGAGCATATCCTGTCACCCTCAGCACACATTTGATATATACTTGTTAGATATACATGGATATAGCCATATCCATATCTATGTTTGTCTACAGATGCACACACACACACACACACACACACACACACAGAGTAGAGCTACAAGGCCCTGCTTAACAGTGTGTTCTAAATCTCATTTTCCCTTAATTGTCACCGGGCTTATTTATATGGAGAGTTATGATGCCATTAGTAGACCTTGCTGGATTTGTCCCCATCAAAACCTTCCAAGCCACGTAGCTTGTAGTGGGTGACATTATGTCTAGGGACAGACCCTGTCATCAGGTGGGAGGGCTGAGCCATGAGGACAGGGGTAATGCCCACTACCCAGGTACAACCCAGTGTGGGCAACTTCTCATGGTGCCCAGGCTTCTGCTACTGCCAGAACCAGGAATTTTATTTAAAGGACGATTTGGATTCTATTTTTGTAAAACATAGATCCCCCCCCTCCCCGGCCCCCCGCCAAGAAATTCAATAAATAAAGGACTTAGCCACAGAGTCAAGGAAGCAGAACTCCAGTGTTTAACCTTCCACTGGGATTGGGCTACACCCGGCCCATGTCAATGTTACTGCGATCGGTCTTCCAGGAGGCAGAGGGTGCAGTGACCCTGCAAGCAGGTCCGGACAGACTGTGTCTCTGGTCAGCAGGCTCTCTGAGTGTCATTGAATGAGGCTGGAGCTGTAGCTGAACCCGTAGCTGCTCGACCGGGACAAAGACTGCTGTGTCTCTTCGCTCTGCTCCGAGGCGTAGCTGGGAAACGTCTGTGCGCGCGACATCTTGGACGAACCAAAGCCGTGACCTGAAAGGAAGGAAGGAAGGAAGGGGGGTGCTTAGAAACCCGTTCGGAGAAGCCAAGGGATATACGGAAAACAGACGCACACACACGGAGCCGAAGCCCGCAAAGCCTCCAAAGAGAGCTCCAGGTAAGCCTGCAGGTGTGGAAGACGGAGAAATGCGGTGCTGGACTCCTTTGTGGGTCACGAATGGGGTCGGTATTTTCCTCAAGTGCATCTTGTCAAAAGTGCCGGAGGCCAGAGAGCTACGTAAATGTTCTAGGGATCTGAAACTTCTAGTATTCTTTAGCTATTGCAACAAAAGCAGAAAAGCTTTTCTGGAAAAAAAAAAAAGTTGGTTTTGATGGAGAGCCTGGAAGCTGCATGCTTTTCTTCTCTACTCACTTTCAGGATACAACAGCAAATTACACACTTCCCTAAAACCTTTTTGAGCAGGCAGATTACACTTTATCCTAACCAGTAACCATCCATTATCAGGAAAAGCCTTCCCCGTCGTAGAGTTTGGGGCCCTGGCTTATCCTGTTGGGTTTGGGAGTACCTGAACCCCCTCCGAGATACGATTAGCCTAAATGATAAGCCTTTAGGGTTACTAAAATAGCCTAAAAGTCGATTCTTCCAGAACACATATTTAAAGAACATTCTATCCATGCTTTTGCTACTTCAGACGGGTCCAAAACAGAAATGGTTACTGAAAAGCTCATCAGGATGCTGACCATATAGGGAGAAAGTGTCTCTGGATGGCTTCAGATGGACTTTCCAGGGGCTTCTCCAACCTTTTATCTTAACTGGGAATTAATTATTCTTCATACTTGGGAATGACAGTTATCTAATGGATGTGCTTAGCGAGCAGAGAAGAAAACTAGATCTTGTGTGAAGGAAAAGACAGATCTAGTTTGATTTGTAATGTTTCTGGTCTCTACCAGAAGGAGTCCAGAGAAGAGAGTCTGCTAACACAGAAATAGGGACCATCTCGTCTTGTTCCTCCGGAGGCACTGTCCTTTGTGAGGTCATGCACCTAATGCCAGTTTTGTCACCAGGCGTGTTTGGTGACTTGGAAAATATCCTTGCAGGTTCTGAAGCTTGGGATCCGGGGAGAAATGTAAATGAATTGGGTAATAAAAGACTAATTAAACTGGCAGAACCTCTTTGTTAAAAAATCGTGAGAGTAAAATCACTTTATTTTAAAAAATATTTTAAATTAAATTTTTAATGCTTATTTATTTGAGAGAGAGAGAGAGAGAGAGAGAGAACACAAGTTGGGGAGGGGCACAGACAAGGAGAGACAGAATCCCAAGCAGGCTCTGCACCATCAGAGCAGAGCCTGATGTGGGGCTCGAACTCACAAACTGTGAGATCGTGACATACATGAGCAGAGATCAAGAGTCGGACACTTAACTGACTGAGCCACCCAGGTGCCCCCATAAATGTCACTTTAGAGTCACCATTGGGTTGGCCTAGTTCTCTTGTAGACTGAGGCTCCCTGTGAACAGGTTGGGGTGGGGAGATGTGAGTGTTTCTTCTTGGTCTCTCCCTCTGGCCATGCCTGTGGTTCGCCATCCAAGCCTCCTTCTGAGCTTCTGGATCTTTCTGCTCCCTCCCCTGACTCTCTCAGGGTCCCCTAACCACACTTCCTCTCTTTGTGCCCTTACACTGAGGGTGGTAATGCTGCCTGCTGTGGCCTGTCCCTCACAATTCCTTGTTGGTTCTGTGACTTGCCTTCCAGCACCGTAAGTAATAGTCCACTAAACTCTCCTAAAATCTCAGCTGGGCATGTCTTCTCTTTCCTGGAGGACCCTGATGCTGCAAAGAGGAACACCGGATCTGGGGAGAGGCAGAAAAGGGGAGAAATTAAGGGGATCTGGGGTACCCCTGGGGTACCATCAAGGGTGAGAACTCAGAGCTGGGCCCAGATATGTATGCTGCTTCTGCTAACTGTAGGTGTGACCAACATAGTGAGTCTCACTGTGTCTCTTGGGTTCTCAGTTTCCTTCTCTGCAAACTCCGGATGACGTTCATGGTACCATGTGGCTCAACTGATTATGAAATCAGTGAACAGTAATGGAATTCAAACATGTTAAGTGCTATCACCATAGTGAAAAGATAGGATGTCACCACTGACTCCAGCGGGGTCACCTCTATTGAATGGTCAGAGAAGTTCTCCTGAAGAAGGTGGCATTTTGACATGATATTTATGCGGCAAAGTTATGGCAGAGTCATCGGATATGGAAAAAAAATCACTTAAAAGTTTTAACAATTTTGCCTCCTTATCTAACCATTGACTTATTGGATGATAATTCACAGGTCTTATGAGCGGAGATGCTGGCATTTATCAGCATAAACCAGCTGGATATTCTAATATTAATATAACATCCCTGGCCTTGGTTTTATCTCGTTATTAAAAAAAATAGAAATATTTGAAAGAGAGCAGTGCTGGAGAATACCTTTAATTCACATTACTTGTGGGCTAAAAGCTAAGGCTTAAGTTGTGAATTTGGAAGAGTCTTGGGCAAACGGCTTTTCACCCTAGAATCTTGAGTTGTAAAAATTCGATCGTGCAACTAATATTTGTCAAACATCTGCTACAACAGTTCAACATTCCAGAGGGGAGACACGGCAATGGCAAGTGCAGTCCCTGACTTTACAAGGAGTCCACAAGCTGCTTTGGGAACGACGGCGTGGCCAAGGACAGACCACAATCAACACCACTGCCCTCTGCTCCCCGTGTTGTAACGATTGAGTGGCACACCCCCTGGGAAAGCACCCGGGACTCAAGATACCCAGCAGATGCTAGTTTCCTCCCTTCTGTCTCCGCTGAACGGGTGCAGATTCGTGTTGGTGTTCTTGGCCAATGTCTGAGCTTTCTCCGTCACATCGGCATGCTGCCCCTCACGGTGACAGGTTTCAAATATTTCTCTCCTTCAAGGTCAATACTGCCTTCTTCATCTCTTCTATGAACAATTTCTAGTCTAATTGGAAATTAAATTGTGACTGTCTTTACTTCAACCATTTCTTTACACACACTTCACAAATGATGCTATTTAATGCTTATCACAAGAATAACATATCTCAATCAGAACCATACATATGAAGGCTTAGTAAATGCTGTTTGATTATGGCAACAATGAGTATGAGAACAAAAGGGAGAAATGATTAAGCATTTTCTCAGCATTTATTTGAATTATGCCCTTTGGCACTGTTGATGAAAACAAAACAGAAATCAACTTTGTGGTTTAAATTAAACACTTGCTCGAATCGACTGTCCACAGCACTGAACAGAGACCCTATTTAAATGCTTCCGACACTTTCTCTCCAGATCATCCCCTGAAGACAAATAAGGTGAATATGTACCCTGGGGATGTGGGGAATTCTTTAACTTAAAAGCAACAAATATGTTAACGGTTGTTAGTCTATCCTAAAAGTCTTCTTGATTGATTGATTGATTGATGTTTATTTTTTTTTTTAATTTTTTTTTTCAACGTTTATTTATTTTTGGGACAGAGAGAGACAGAGCATGAACAGGGGAGGGGCAGAGAGAGAGGGAGACACAGAATCGGAAACAGGCTCCAGGCTCTGAGCCATCAGCCCAGAGCCTGACGCGGGGCTCGAACTCACGGACCGCGAGATCGTGACCTGGCTGAAGTCGGACGCTTAACCGACTGCGCCACCCAGGCGCCCCATTTGATGTTTATTTTTGAGAGAGAGAGAGAGAAAGAGAGAGGGGAGGGGCAGACAGAGAGGGAGGCACAGAATCCTAGGTGGGCTCCAGGCTCCGAGCCGTCAGCACAGAGCCCAATGCAGGGCTTGAACCCACAAACCGCAAGATGATGACCAGAGCTGAAGCTGGATGCCTGACTGAGACACCCAGGTGCCCCATAAAAGTCTTTTTAAATTTTTGTTTCTATCCCATTTTATATTCATGTTTGTTTTAATAGAAAGTAATATTTTCTACCCTTATTTTCAGGTAAATTGACTATCTGGGGAAAAAACACGTATTTCCCTGACAATTGGAACTATACTCTGAGATGACACTCCATAACATCCCCCTACTTCCTTCTTCCGATGGTCTGTGCACAATCCCCACACTGAAAACCACTGTTCCTTCCATAATGACAGAAATATACTGGATGTTGAGACATTGAAAACATTCACTTATGGGGCGCCTGGGTGGCTCAGTCGGTTAAGCTTCCAACTTCAGCTCAGTTCATCATCTCGCGGTTCGTGGGTTTGAGCCCTGTGTTGGGCTCTGTGCTGACAGCTCAGAGCCTGGCACCTGCTTCGGATTCTGTGTCCCCCCCTCTCTCTGCCCCTCTCCTGCTCAGGCTCTCTCACTCTCTCTCTCAAAAATAAGTAAACATTAAAATTTTTTTTTTTAAAAAAAAGAAAACTTTTGCTTACTCTCACAAGCCTATATGACTTCTCCCAATTCCAGAAACTCAAGCAGCACAGGACAAGGGGGCAAGATCACTCTAGCCGTAAAAGAAAAGCTTCCCTCGAGGCCTCCTGAAAGATTCAATCCAGTAAAGGACTAGAAGGAACACAGACATAATGGAAAATGACAACCGAACCAGGGTGTGAGACCAGACTCACGTCACATCAGAGGGCAAAACAGAACGACAGCATGTTATCAATCACCTCCCCTTCCTGAGGGGGTGAGAAGTACGTTGTTGCCTGCACAGGTTCCGCTGCCGTTCCCTTTCTGGAAGCTCCTGGTTTTCTGTGCTAACGCTGACTGTATTCTTTACATAAACCATAAAGGAAATTGTTTCTTTGGGAAGTCAGAAGGGTCCCAAACATAACACTCATGCTTATTAATTGGTAAGAAATAACGGATACTTGATTTGAATTTATGTGTTTTATTGGTATGCTGGGATCTGGGAAAGATGGAAGGGTCTTGTCCATTAAAATAAGAAAACATTTTTTTTAAGGCAGAAAAATAAAAAATAAAGCAGTTGCTTCATGAGAAACAGGACAGCCCAGAGTCAAGGCATCAACAGCGGGGCCCAAGTAGACACCGAGGAGATGCTGTCTTCAACAAGGGGTTTCTAACCACCAGAAGGAAAAGGAGAGGACAGATGGTAGGTCAGGCTTGGACACTGAAGGACAGAATGGAAGAATGGCTGGGGACAGGGGTTGCAGAATAGAGGTCACTAAGAGCTCTCCCTGCAGAGAATCATGGGCCCAAAGGTTTTTTTTTTTTTTTTTTTTTTTTAATGTTTATTTATTTTTGAGAGAGAGCGAGTGAGCAGAGGAGGGGCAAAGAGGGAGAGAGAGAAAGAGAGACAGAGAATCCGAAGCAGGCTCCAGGCTCCCAGCTGTCAGCACAGAGCCTGACTCAGGGCTCCAACTCATGAACCATGAGATCATGACCTGAGTCGAAGTGGGACGCTCAACTGACTAGCCACCCAGGTGCCCTGGGCCAGAAGGTTTTCATAGGTGTCTAATATCTGTATGTTCACCTGGAACTAGGCAGGAGTGGAAGCCAGATTAGAGGCAGAAGTGGCCTGAAGCTGTCGGCTAGTATCTCAATAACGACTTAGCTTATAGCAGTTATGCTTCGAAATGCCAGGGACTCACTGCCAACATCTTTTCTCTTAGCTTTATTTGAATTTTACTCAATTCATTCTAATTACGGTTCAAACCAGCTTATGTTTTAGCTTAATCTTTGTGCTCTCCTGGAGGGCACTTCTGAAATTTCTGTGCAGATTCCAGGATCCTAGTACCTTCATGACTCTTGAATAGATTTGCTGGGGGTATTGAGGCTCGGGCTTGGTACATTTGAGCCAATGGGGGAATAAAAATCATGAGTTTCAGCCCATAAAGAACGTGATGTGTAGGGTGTCTGGGTGGCTCATTGGTTAAAGGTCCAACTCTTGCTTTTGGTTCAGGTCATGATCTCACAGCTCGTGGAATTGAGCCCTATGTCGGGCTCTGTGCTGACAGTGTGGAGCCTGCTTGGGATTCTGTCTCGCCCTCTCTGCCCCTCCCCGACTTGTGCCGTCTCTGTGTCTCTGTCTCTCTCAAGATAAATAAATTTATTTGGAAAAGTGACTTGTACAAGCCATGATATAATGACCACTGTTCACTAAGTGCGTATTTCATGCAGACGTTAGAAATATTATTTTTAAAAATCCTCACATCGATTCTATAACGTGAAGTTGCATATCCTCATTCTACCTGTGGGAAAAACAAAACTGAAGCCTACCAGTGTTTAACGACTTGCAAAGCTGACCACTGGTAGAGCACAGAGTCAGATCAGGTCTGGTAGGTAGAAACTGAAGCCAAAGCCCTGGTGACACTTTGATACATTTCTCACAGAACTCTTTTTTTTTTTTTTTTTTTTTTTTCCATTTTGTTGTCTCTCTCTCTTTTTTTTATTTAGACAGATGGATTTTTCTGTTTTTATTATTTCGTACTTTTATTTTTTATTAAAATTTTTAAAAAACATTTCGTTTATTTTTGAGAGACAGAGAGAGAGTATGAGCAGGGGGAGGGGCAGAGAGAGAGGGAGAGACAGAATCCGAAGCAGGTTCCAGGCTCTGAGCTGTCAGCACAGAGCCCGACTCGGGGCTCGAACTCACGAACCACAAGATCATGACCCGAGCCAAAGTCTGATGCTTAACGGACTGAGCCACCCAGGTGCCCCACTTTTTAGTTTTAAAAATTGAGGCATAATTGAAAAATGTAGTTGCATGTATTTCAAGGGTCCAACGTGATGCTTTGATATATGTGTGTGTCATGGAATGACCATCAAGATAGTTAACACACCCATCACCTTACACAGTTAACTCCTTGTTTGTGTGTGTGGGGAGAATGTTTAAGATCTACGTTCAGATGATGTCTTAAGGAGAAAATGGAAATTTTGATTTGCTATAATTCTTTTCTAAAACATTTAAACTAATGCAAGGAAACACTTATCCATGAGAATGAGACTTCCCTACATAATACACAGTTAGAGATTTGAGTTACAACAGAAATATTATAGAGAAAATTGCTGAATGTTACATAAGTTTACTTTGGAGGAAGTTTGCAAAATGCTTAGACTAACTATGAGGAATGTGAATGAAACTTTAAAATTTACTATCAGGTTTTCATGTCATGTAGCACAGTTTTATTCTGCAATAGATACAAGGTGAAGCTTGCATTGAATCTGAGGACTTCTGAAATGAGTTTGAGCTGTGTCAAAAAATTTGCTCAGCACTTGATGAAGATTTCATTTTTATGTATTTACATTTTTGTTTAAATTCCAGTTAACATAGTTTCAGATGTACACGATAGTGACTCAACACTTCCTACAACACCCAGTGCTCATCACAGCAAGCGCCCTCCTTAATCCCCATCACCTATTTAACACAGAGTCCCCCACCTCCATTCTGGTGACTGTAACTTTGTTCTCTATAGTTAACAGTCTGTTTCTTGGTTTGACCCTCTCTCTCTCTTTCTTCCCTGTTGCTCATTTGTTTTGTTTCTTAAATCCCACATATGAGTTCAATCATATGGTGTCTGTCTTTCACTGACACTTTTGCTTAACATCATACTCTCTAGCTCCATCCATGTCATTGTAAATGTCAAGATCTCATTCTTTTTCATCGCCGAATAATATTCCATTGTGTAGGTATGTATGAATGTGTGTGTGTGTGTGTGTATATATACATATATATAGATACTATATATATATACATGTGCACATGTATATATATGTACATGCGTATATATGTATATATACACATACCACATCTCCTTCATCTATTTATTAACCAATAGACACTTGGGCTATTTCCATTATTTGGCTATTGTAGATAATTCTGCTATAAACATTGAGGTACATGTATCCCTTTGAATTAGTATTTTTGTATTCTCTGGGTAAATACCTACTAGTGTGATTACTGCATCACAGAGTTGTTCTATTTTTAACTTTTTGAGGAACCTCCATACTGTTCTCCAGAGTGACTGCACCAATTTGCATTTCCACCAGAAGTGCAAGAGGGTTCCTTTTTTTCTCCACATCCTCCCCAACATCTGTTGTTTCTTGTGTTGTTGATTTTAGTCATTCTGACAGGTGTGAGGTGATAGCTCACTGTGGTTTTGATTTGTATTTCCCTGATGATGAGTGGTGTTGAGCATTTTTTCATGTATCTGTTGGTCATCTATGGACAAAGGTCTGATTTTTAATCGTATTCTCTGTAGAAGTTTGCCTACAGCTTTTCTTTCTAGTAACTGATCAGGTTGATTTTCCAGAGATCTGGGAAACATTCCAATAATCACAAACAGAATTTTGTCTTCTTGTATTTGTAAATATTTTCTTTGTGAGTATAAGACCACAACACCCAAATGGTCTTGGCTTTCAAACTATTTATATCTCACCATTATGAATTATGGCCCTCATGATGCTGATATAAAAATCCAAATGGCAAATGATAGTTGATGAGATTGGGAGATGGAGAGGGGGCACGTCACGGACTGTTATACCCTATGCTAAACAGATTGGATACTTTTTTCTATAGGTGACAAGAAACTTCTGATTAATTTTAATAAGGTGAGTGATTGGATCAGGTATGTGGTTCGAAATCTCACTCAGTGGGACTGTGAAGTAGCTGTTCTCAACTCTTTTTGCACCCTAACATGTTTGATGGGTAAAATGTAGCCCTTTTCTCATAGAAAATTTCTCATGGAACGCTACTGCAAAGATAAAACGATGCTTCTGGTTTTATGTACATTTCCTAGGATTTCCTTCTAATCCTTCCCCAGTTTCTCCAACTGATCAGTATCCCTCCAGGTCCAGTAGGAGAGCTGAAAATTGCTGGTGCTGATGTAGATAAAAAAGACTGAGGCCAGAATAGTTGGGTGTGCTCAGGCGTCGATAAAGTTCACTCTTATTGACCAAGATCGACACAAGTACTGGTGAGCGTAATTAAAGTCAACATTCTAAATTCTGAATTACACAATCAATAAACTATGCAGTAATTTCAGAAGTTGGAAATCTGCAACCTACACCATTGATTAGTAGCACTTCCTGGAGAGTAGTTATTGCAATATGTCTATCCTAGTAGCATAAATAGCTGGATAAATAGTGAATAAGAGAACTGAGGTTCACGAAAACAGAGTCAAGAAGCATAGGACAAAGGAAGGATTCTGCTGACTTTTCTTATGTTTTACGAGAAACTGCTGCAAAGAAATCCGGATTACTTTTCTAGGCAGATTGAGCAGTCCTTATTAGGATAACGGTGCGTTATCATTTGCACCCAACAGCCAGCAACAAAAGTCATCATCTTAACCTCTTGTTAGTTTTCAATTTTTTATGAATTATTTTTATTTTACTCTCACTGTATGGGAGATGGAAATCTATTTTTATCAGCTGTTTTTCATATGAAGTTCTAATGTCAAAAGGTTAAAAAAAATGTCTGCTTAGAATACTTGCCATTTTACAGTGTCATGTGGCCCGCAGTAATTTCACTGAAAACAGGCAGAGCGGGGCAGTGATGGACAGCATAGCCTCCAAGGAGGGTCCTGACACCCACACTCAGCAGATGACATTGCGTTGGACATAGTTACACATCAAATAAGAGTGTGCCAGGCTCTCGGTAATTCTGGTCATTGAAATTTATTGAGCACGAACAATGTACCAGGAAGTGTAAGACGTTTGGCTTATGCTGATGCATTTAATCCACCTGGTGACCCTGCAGGTTCGTGCTCTTCTCTCTTAGGGGCACAGACTCTGAGGTCGGAACTCAAGCTGCCTGGCTTAAAACTCTACATGGACCCCAGAAGGTTAACTCTGCCCATAGGTAGCACAGCGGTCAAGGTAAAAGGCATGGTTTCGCAAACAAAAATGTATCAGAAAGGCAAGGGTGCAAGCAAGTCTCATAACTTTTTATTCTTTTAATTCCAGTTATCTTGGCTTTCAGAAGAGCACAGGATAATCTGATATGTATTTCATATTACTTAACTGTAAGAACTGGATGCACACTGGTTTTTCCAAGGGTCTGTATCTCTTTGCACGTTTGACTTCTATTTCACAATCGTGAAAATGAGAAACACTAGTTTTTCTCATTTGTTTGTTTCTATACCTAACAAGCACTTAATTGGATAGGATGCTAACTTTTAGAAAGTTATGATCAATAGACCATCTGGACTGTTCTTGGATTACATTCACGACAGTGAGTTGGCTAGTGTTACCAAGTTCACTTTACGTTCACTACTGCCTTAGGACGTAAGAATATTTTAGCGCAAACCCTTTATGTTTACATGGCGAATAACCCTAACTTCATGTAAATTAGTAAATCATATAACAATTAAGTTTTTCTGAATCTTAGCTGAGTCAAAGACAGAAGTTTTAGGTTTGCCTAAGTCTTTATGCCTCTCTACCTGCAAGTGTCTATCATTCTATCAGATTTGGGGGGAAAATGGGTATTGGAAAATTTGACTAGATCTTTGGAGAAACATCTTAGTTCATATTCTTATCTACACTATGTATGAAAAGAAAGATCTTGAGAGTAAGTGACAAAATAGAAAGAAATTGAGAAAAATAGTTTGAACTGGAAGATTTTTCTAGGTACAAAAGCAGCTGAAGTTAAAATAAAATAAAAGTTAAAATAAAGGTGTTATTTTTGACACCAAGACTATAAGAATCCAAGTCTGAGTTTAACTCCTTTAAAACTTGACAACATCCAGTCCTTGTGGAATCTCAATTTTAACGAGACTCTGCCAGGAAAAGGTGGTGCCAGTCCCTTCAATTAGTTTCATGTTAGTTAACACATTAGCCTGGATTCACACTGAGGGGTCATGGCAGGGGTAGGGGGTGAGCTTGAAGGGGTCAGAAACTATTTCTGCTAAAAATTTTAAAGGAAATTTTATTGTTCCTTAAGACAAATCTTCCCAATGGGAGCCCATTAGCCATTTTCTTTGCTTTGGTTGGATATAGATACCAGCAGTTCGGGTTGGTAGCACTGTCGTCAAAAGATGGCAACTTTTCATCTTCAGGCATATATGTTTTGGTCTAGAAACATCCTTTTTTTCCAGACAGCCTATCCCAAACATAAATCCAATGAAATGATAATGCGAGACTGTCGTAGTGGGGAAGAGTGCGGCAGTGGAGACAGAGAGCAGGTGTCTCGCGAGAGTTGAAGTTTGGAGTTAGAGAAGGAAGGTACTCAGAGGACACTGACAGAAGGGAAGGAAAACACTCCTGCCTCACAATTCCTTCCTTCCTTTTCTCCTTCTCCTTTTCTTCCCTCTTTCATAGCACTTTTCAAACAAATGGAAGAGAACCAACTGTTGGCACCCAAGATGAAAAGGCTCTGCCATCATTTTATTTTCAAGTTTTCAAGGTTCTGGTTTGTTATATTTTCAAGTATATGTGTAATTTCTGAGGAAAAATGATGCTGAGTTGTAAGTCATTATGAGTAGCCCTCATGAGTGGCTACAGAGTCAGAGAAGCTTGGTTTGAATGCAGACTGCGTCACCTTCCAGTCGAGTGAGCCCTGGCATGTCCCTTAGCCACGCTAGACTTTAGTTTCGTCACCTATTCGATGAGCTCATGACACCTGGCATGTAAGCATTTAATGAGATGGTGTGTTTAAAGTGATTAGCGCAGGATATCACATGTAGGGACGACGCAATAAAATAGGGTATTAGTGTTACACAAATTTGGCCCTAGGAAGTTGTTACTAGGCCCTTTTATTTCCTTGAATAAGGAGGGAATGAGAAAAGTAATCTTAGAAAGTTGAAAAAAGAAGTTTGGATGCATAAGAAGCGCATTCCTCCCAGTTGTGAAAGAAACGTCTGGCAGACCAGAAATGTGACACAGTACTGCTGATACCACCAGACTTCACAAGACTTAAGACTTGAGCCCACTTACAAAAATTTAAGTGATTCCAGCAGGTTTAGGATCAAGACCGGGATGGCAAAATACTCTGCCCTTTAGAAATTTGGTGGAGACATTGTATGGAGAACATGACCTAGGGCGTGATAGACCCCAGTCTGAATCCTGACTCTGTAACTTAAGCTTTATCTGTAAAATGGGAATAATACCGGTGACTAACTACCCCCCATGTTGTGAAGATAAGGTAACTACACTAATGGATAGACTAAATCCCAATATACTGTATTAACTTTCAATTTGCTTGCCTTTTATTTAAAATGAATTTCTGGATATTGTTTAATTTACTAAACAATTAATGGGGCACCTGGGTGGCTCAGTCGGTTGAGCGTCTGACTTCGGCTCACGTCATGAACTCACGGATCGTGAGTTCCAGCCCCGCTTTGGGCTCTGTGCTGACAGCTCAGAGCCTAGAGCCTGCTTTGGATCCTGTCTCTCCCTCTCTCTCTGTTGCTCCCCCACTTTCTCTCTCTGTCTCTCAAAAATAAAGATTAAAAAAATTAAAAAAATTTATTAAACAATTAAGTTCTGATAAATACAAGAGATTTTTTTCCCCCAGAAAATGGAGGGGGGTAAATGTGAGTTGCTCTGGGGTTCTCGGTTGGGTGAGCTCAACAGTCAGAAATCTGAGAGCTGCAATGTTCTCTATCACCTGTAGACAGAGAGTGAGAGGAGTTGAGGAGGTAGAAAACATTTGTGCCTCTCCACCTTGGTATGTCATCGGTTGAAGAGGAGAGCATGACCAAGAAGCCAAAACTTGCCTGTGACTGAGAAGCAATATTTCAAAACTGAACCCGTCCTTGTTCTCCACACAATTTCCCTTTCCTTCTGTACTCGGGGAATGGCACCCATCAACCTAACAGCCCAGGACAAAGCACTGGGAGCCATTCTGGTCTCTTTGTTTTTCATCCTCTCCCTCGCTATCAGTCAGCAAGTTCTGTTGCTTCTACCTCCTTGAAACCTCTCGAATCCACTCACTTCCTTCATGCTCACTCCCTCTCCCTTGAATTTGTCTTCAGGTGTATGTAGCTAGCCACGCAACTGGTCTTCCTTACAATGCTCTCCCTTCTCCGACTGTGTTCTCCACCAAAGTGATTATGAACATGTGATCTCTCTCCCACATACTTTTTAAGGACAAATGCAACCCCTAGCATAGTACTCAAGGGCATCAATGGGGATGACAAAGGTATGATTTGGGGGTTCTTTAATTAACTGCCATGTATAAAATCCATCAGTTCCACTGCTCCGGTAGAAATCTGTGTAAAGACATTGTTTTTGCATATACACATGGTTTCAAGACAAACCTTCCAGGGCTTTCTTTTAACCAGATTGTCACCCTTAAACTCTTTCTATAGACAAGTGCGAATGTATTGGAGCTTCCCCTAAGACTGTTTGTAATGTGAGCACTGCTTCCTTCTCCAGCTTCACGTTTTCCTCGTCTCCCTTACACCCTCTGTTCTTTCTAATCCACCGCAGGTCCCTAAAAGAGGTTTTCCAAACCATGACGTGGGCTTCTTCCTCTACGGGAATGCCCGCTCTTACTGTCATTATCAACTCTTACTTAACAGGCTAATTCCTGTTTTTAGTTTGGAATTCATCGAAGAAGGCTTACACATTTCTCTTCACCGCCTCACCTGCCTGAGTTGGGAGCCACTCCACGGTGTTTCCTTAGCGCCACCTGCATACCTCTGTCTCCTCTCTTATGTCTATCTTTATGTCTTCTCCATGAACTTACACTGAACTTGAGGAAAGGAGGCTTATTTACCTTTGTGTCTTTGGGGCCTTATAAAATGCCACCTCACAGCAGGCACTCAATAAATATTAATGAATAAAACCGTGAAAAATGCACACAGCAGCTCACTCCTTGCGCAGAGTAGAACACAGCAGTGTAGATAGGTCAGATACTGCCTGCACATCTTTGGTGACCAATAACTATCTGTTGAATCACAATAATTTAATTATATGGCCTGGTCCTAGCTAATGGGGAGGAAATTACAATTCTTTTTAAAATGAAAATTTAAATAGTAATAATAATAATGTAAGGTGAAATGTGATTGTCAAATATATGCTATGGGTATAAACATGACAATAAGGAAATGATTGTTTTTGGCCGCATTGGAATGCACTGACCCCAACAAATGGACTACTTGATGAGGAAAGAAGTCCTACGCAGTGGAAGTTTGTTGCTAGACAACTCTCCATGAATCTTTTGTAGCTTTGCATGTTTTGTAGCAGAGACACTGATAGTCTTTATTCTGGACTATCTTTTCAAGGAGATTTGTTGAGCAAACAGCTTTGAAAGCATCTCCCTCTGGAGGAAAGGGGGGGATTTATTTATCTGCAGTGAAAAAAAGATATTTCACTGTGAGACAAAGTTCAGGCTGTATTATTGCCCATTATAAAACATTGGGGTTCCCTAAACTTGTGGTTCTTCTCCTATAATGCAACCTACTTCATGTGTAGGTGCCAGCTGACCTGCTTTGTGTTTCTGTGTCAGAAGTGGGACTCAGCAAACCACCATAAATGCTGATACCCTGGCTAATGCTATTGCTGTGAATAATAAAACACCCTTAGTCTCTGACTCAGGAGTTTCACCTCTTCTGCCAACATCCACGATGCTACGGCAGGCTGACTCGCTAGCTTGCACATAGGGTAAAATATCCGACACTTCACAGTTCTTGACAATGTTAATAAATAGTGATATGTAATGATTCCCATGCTAAGGGTAGTGCCTTTGAATTTTTGTTGGATTTTACATTGACTCATTATTTAGTAAGATTCTGCTAAGTTTCAGTAAAATCCTTCCTTATCTGAAATATATGTCTTAATGAAATAATTTATGTGATAGTGACCAATAGGATAGTTTCATAGAGTGAGTTGAATAACTCCATCATATATGAAAAAGAAAGTGAATATGGACAATGTTGTTTTCTCTAGAGAATAGGAAATTAGATGGCCTTCTTACCACTCAAATTCTTAGGATTGAAATAATTATTAATGGAAATTTATTTCCAGTAAAGACAGTCTAGTCACCTGAGAATTGCCCAAATTATTTTTTTAAAAGGCTTATACATTTTTGCTGCTATTGTTTCGATGGGGAGGGTCTTTTCTTTAGATGACTTTTTTTTTTTTTTTAAACAATTGCACCCTGTCAACTAAAGATGAAGTGGGGAAAAAAAATCAGAGAGCTAATTTGGTTTTCACAAGGAAGAAAGAAACATTTATTTTAGGACAAACACAAAGCAGAGAAAATGAATGATTCCTGTGGTTTTAGAATGAAGCTTTTATCCTGTTAGAGCCTTTGTTAAAAACAGCGAAGCATGTTTTAATTCTGAATATGGAGAATTGTTCTCAAAGATTTTCTGCCCCTTAAAATTGCTCTAAAAGACTATTGCTACACCACAATAGGATACTTTAAAGATAGAAAATAAAGAGATTACAGGGTAAATAGCTTGCAAGCTGTGATGGTTAACATTCAGGGGATGATTCACTGGTGACTATATCTCTTATCAGAGTTCTTTTGTTAAGATAGTTTCTTTTTGTCCTCTGTGACAGCCAGTTGAACTGAACCAAGAAGATGCAGTGACAGTGTATTTTAGAATACCCCATTAATGGCTGTTGGAACGTGTGATGGAAAGCACGGAAATGGGGCCCACATAGGAAGTGTGGTGCAGGGGTTTTGAGAAGCAAGGTGAGAATCATACATGCTCTGTCCTATTGATAACTTTTAATGGCTGACTTGCCTCATGATTCTAGAACATTCTAACTAGGATGTGTAATTTTCACGGGGTGGTTGATATGCTTCT
The DNA here is from genome assembly GCF_018350155.1 of Leopardus geoffroyi. Lineage (NCBI taxonomy): Eukaryota > Metazoa > Chordata > Mammalia > Carnivora > Felidae > Leopardus > Leopardus geoffroyi. The sequence continues at coordinate 86,232,953 of NC_059339.1, read as the reverse complement.
ATTGACAAAAATGTGATAATATAATAAATAAAATGCCAATGATTATGTTATTCTGATATTTACAAGCGTTTGCATGATTGGCCTCTTTAGTTTAATAACAATAATTTCCAGTGATGTTTATATATTGTATTGTATCTGTATGTTCAAATTTATGATTTAGCACAACTTTAAATCTCTGCATGGAAAAGAAATATGATATAAAAATAGCAAATTTAAGGTTCAACATCACTCCTACTCTTCATTCTTTGTGCCAATCTATGCACCCTATGGAGCTAATCCATGCACAGAGGCAGTCTGATTCTTGATTGGCGTGCACTGAGGTGTGTATTATTGGGACAATTCATCAATGGCTTGCATAATTACGCATTCTATCTGGCCTTTTGCTTTCTACAGGCAATGTCTACCTTTGAAGAACGTTCATTAGGTCTGCATATATACAAAAACATATAGTATATTTTTAAAAATATTGTAAAATATTACACGTATGTTTCTGAGCAAAAACTATAAAGCATAATAACTTGTGTTCATTCAGATACTTGACATTTGGGGTGTCAGTGTGGGGATTCACGAAGGGTACTAGCTGGTGGTTAAGATCTTTGCCTGAAATCCCATTCAGTCTCTGCGGTTGTATACGCTGGAATAAAAATGGATCTTGGACAGGTTGCAGTGAGTTCCTGAGGAGGAGGCCATTCACGCTTTCTCACAGCCAGGATCACAGAACGTTAAGGGGCTGCTTGCTTTTTGATGAGAAGCAGCAACATTTTAGGTGCTTTGAAAATCCACGTCGATGAAATACTTTTGTCTAGACCTTTTTCTTCATTCCATGCATACTCTTCACCCATCGAGAAATACACGTGCTGAAATAGACGGTCATTATCCTGAGGCTAAGATAACGGGCATGGACCAGATTGCGAGACCCTGGTTAAAATGAAGAAATATGTGGAACCCAACAAAAGCAGCAGAGACAAGGGGGTTTACTCACGGTGAAATGAGGCCGCCTAATACCCTATTTGTGAGAATATCATTGGCTTCTAGAATAACAGGCAGACATTCTCTGACACCGACACTACTGCTGGTGAAACCAGAAATTCCCTTACCTGAGTGTAAAACATTTGTCTTTTGGGGATTTTTAAACACACTTCTACTGAGCCCTTCCACTGAGCACTTCTGAGTCTCTCGAGGGGAGGCCAGATGGGAATTTGAGCCCTTCCACTGAGCACTTCTGCTGAGTCTCTGGAGGGCAGGCCAGATGGGAATTAGCACTCCCATTGCCCTGGTGACGCCTGCGGCGGGTGAGACTCCCCGTGATTTCTCCCCCCGGCAGGGTCGTGACTCTTCCAGTGTTTCCTTGGGCAGTGACCACGGAGCTTTTCACGGCGTGGCCTCAAGGCGGCCTGGCAGGCCTCTCTCCAAGCCCAGGGGATGCCTGCAGGCCGGGATTGTCCTTCCGTGCGTAAACCCGGCTACAGCGCCCCCTGTTCACTCAAACGCTCATCCGCGTGCTGCCCTGAAGTGTTTCGTGGCTATGATCCGAGTCCGCAGGAAGGAAGAGGATCTGGGTGGGCCTCGGTCAATCAGCCCAAGCGCTGAGGATTTCCTCGGGAGGACGTTTTGCTGGCGGACGCGGCCCCCAGTCCTGTCCTGGAGCCCCAGCTGCTCTTCCCGCCACAGGCTTGGGACTTGCTGAGCCTCCAAGGTCACGGCAGCCGGTCCTTCGCCGCGTCTCTTCCGGGCTTTCATCCACGGACAAACCCACCCGCCTTGAGCGCGCGGCCACCCCTCTCTCCTGCTTCAGGTGTCTCGGGACACAGCGCAGCTGCTTTGCGAGCAGTCCTGCCAACCGCAGCCCTTCCGGGGAAAGCCGCGGCTGCAAAAACGGCCGGTTCACTGGGACGCACGGCCTGTGGCGGAATCTCAGGACTCGGGAGGCCTCGAGGTCGCCCCGGTTCACGGTCCTCAGCACGAAGGGGAGGGTGGCCTCAGGAGGCCTTGTGTGGGACGGGCGTGGGTAGTGTTTGGTTTTGGGCCTCAACGACTCTCCTGAGTTCTCGGTCCTGGAAAAAACGCTCCGACCTTCAGAATTCTGATTTCAGCGGACTTGCTTAGCTTGAATATGCCTTCGTTTTAGCCTGGATCCGGAGCTCGTCATTGACTTCAGGGCACCCGGGGCGTTTCCCTGAGATGCCGATGTTGGCCGAAGACCTGCGACAGAAGCCCTGTTGCATCCAGCACACGGCGCCTGGGGTCCTGGGCCGAACTCAGCCGTTGCGGACCGGCCTGGACCGGGCTGGACCGAAGTGCGGCCCCACCTTCTCTTGCTGAAACCCTAGCCCTCAGCGTGGCAGATCTGGAGTAAGGGCTTTCAGGGTGCAGTTAAGGTTGAATAAAACCATACGGGCGAGGTCTTAACAAGACAGGATCGGTGCCTTTAGAAGAGGAAGAGAAGTTTCTCTATCTCCCCACAGGCTCTGAGACAGTCCAGGCAGCAAGAAGGGGGCCATTTGCAAACCAGGGCAACTTTCACCAAAATCCAACCATGCCGACACCTCGACCTTGGACTTCCAGCCTCCAGAACTGCGAGAAATAAATTTCTCTTGTTTAAACCAGTCTGTGGTATTCTGTTATGGCAGCCTGCACTAACCGAGACAAGACTGTGATCAATTTTGGAGCCATCGATTTTAGGGACAAAGAGCCCAAAGGATCATTTTATTATTATTATTATTATTTTCTTATTTAAGAAGAGAAATGGGTGCCTGGGTGGCTCAGTCGGTTAAGCATCTGAATTTGGCTCAGGTCATGACCTCACGGCTCATGGGTTCAAGCCCCGCGTGGGGCTCTGTGCCGACAGCTCAGAGCCTGGAGCCTGCTTCACATTCTGTGTCTCTCTCTGCCCCTCCCTCACTTGTGTGAGCACGCGCACGCTCTCTCTCCCCCTCAAAAATAAGTAAACATTAAAAAAAATTTGAAATAAATCAGAATGAGTTTTTCACTAAATGAGACGGAACACACCCAAAATGATCAGCAGTACTTATCCCCGAGGGACAGTCAGTTCAAGACATAAAGGTTTGCTGAATGGCTATACCAGCTGTATAATGGGTTTCATGAAATAAGAAATGAGGGTGGCTCAGCTGGTTGCATGTCTGACTCCTGATTTTGGCTCAGGTCCTGATGGCAAGGTCATGGGATCGAGCCCCACGTCAGGCTGTGCACTGAGCGTGGAACCTGCTTAAGATTTTCTCTCTCTGTCCCTCTGCTCCTCTACCCTGCTCACTTGCACTCTGTCTCTTTCTCTCAAAAAAAAAAAAAAAAAAAAAAAAAAAATCAATGGATTGGACCCTATAATCACTGAAATAAAACCTACTGTGCAAAAACAGTTAAAATGTAACACCTTCAAATTTAATTTGAACATCCTTTGGTGTTTATCGAAGTTGTGAGTCTACTTACTGCTTCCTGGGCAAAAAAAGGAAGGTGTGAGAATTCTGCTGTCTGTGAATAAAGCCCTGAATGCAGAATGTTTTCCCTTTGGGGTTTTCTTTATGTTCCTACTGGTCGCCATTGCTGTAACTTTTGCTCAGATACCATCCTGCGGTCTCGCTGATGGACTCTGTGTACCTCTGGCCTTCTTGTCTCCTGCTGTGTCTTATTCGTGCAGCATTCAGTGGTCAGGGACCGTTCCCACACCAGCAGCTCCGAAACAGACCTCCTCGAGAGTTGACAATTCTAAGTTAGAGTACAGGGTCTGCGTGTAGACTGATCTGGTTTTCAATCCTATTCGTCTTTAACTGGCAGTCATTTGAGGGCCCCAGGGTTTGCATTTTTCAAACAGGGATAATAACAGTTATGTCAGGGCTCAGGCTAAATAGAAAGTATTTTACAAAGGGTAACACAGGGGATGTCTAGGTGGCTCCGGTGGCTCTTGGTTTCAGCTCAGGTCATGGTCTCATGGTTCGTGAGTTCAAGCTCCACGTAGGGCTCGCACTGAAAGTTCGGGGTCTGCGTGGGATTTTCTCTCTCCCTCTCCCTGCCCCTCCCTCGCTCTCTCACTATCAAAATAAATATATAAACTTTAAAAGAAATTTCAACAAAGGGTAACACATGTAGAGTTCTTTGCATGATACTTCCTCCTGTAAATATCCCACACATATTAATTGCTTGTGTTTATTACTACGGAGGAAGATGCCCCGACATAACAAATCTCCAACCTTTCTGGTCACAAACCATAATCCATCCACTGCAAATCTGCTTTAAGGCTGTGTAGTAAATTCACTCATTTGCTCATGGGGATAATTTATAATGATATGTGTGGTCACAAATTCCATTGTGCACAGTTCCTATTTTTTGGAAGAGGAACATACCGCCCATGAGATATAAAGGGTAAATTCTATTGGCAGAGAGATGTATAAGAGAAGCTGCTGTCATTTTGGTGTCCGTATATCAGATTGGAAAGGGGCCTGGCAATGCCATATGCCTTTGGTGTCTGGAATTTGATTCTTCAATGATACAAGTAAGAAACAGTGGGTTTGGGGAACATCTCCTCATGGGTTTAGGAGCTTGTTTTATGGATTTAAAAAAATCACTAAACAGAGGATGAATTAAGATGTTTGATCTGTTTCAAAAACTGGTATTACAATCAATATATTCGGCTCTGCTCTGTTTCTCTTCTGAAGTCATAGTGTTTTATTTTTGGATGGAAACGAGTATAATCATATCCATAGAAATGAGTATTTCTCATATATCCTAGGGGACATAAAATACAATTGGATAAGCTTTTGGCTGTGAGGATTATATTTAGTCAACAAAATAGATAATAAGACCAAAATAAAATTTTAACCAAATACCAAAAAGTCTTAAATTACATACATATCTATACGTGTGTGTGTATATCTGTCTGTCTGTCTGTCTAGGTAGAAAGACTCAACCCTATGAAATTTCAGGTTTTAGGTCACTAACTATAAAATATCAGAAGTTTCAGAGTTCGACCTAACTGCATGCATACAGAAGAAAAGTGTGATTATTATAAGATTTTGTCACCTGTCACTTTATTTGCTTTTATTTTTGTTTTTAAAGTTTATTTATTTATTTTGAGAGACAGGGAGAGCAAGCGGGGGAGGAGGGCAGGTAGGGGAGAGAGAACCCCAGGCAGGCTCCGAGCTGTGAGCACAGAGTCCGATGTGGCGCTCGAACCCACAAACCGCGACATCGTGACCTGAGCTGAAACCGGGAGTGGGATGCTTAACCGACTGAGCCACCCAGAGCCCCTGTTTGCTCTTATTTCAATGATGTATTCTTGCCACTGTATTCTTGTGTCCAAGGATGACCTTAGTAGAAGGACAGTCGCAGCACCAATCACATGAACACTACGCATGTCAGACCTTATTCCTAGCCCCAGTTCACAGCTTCAAGGCCAATTTTAGCACTTGCCTCTATCATATATTACTGTGCGTTTAAAAATCTAAATCTTTTTCTTTGAGGAGTTTCAACTGGTAGAAGGAATGCATGTTTGTGGCCACAGGGGGACAACACAGCATGGGGGCGAATAAAAGCCAGGCTTGTCCCCTCTCCCTGCCCCCTTCCTTCAAGCCAAGGCCGAGGCATCTCTGTATTTCTGTGTGGTTTCCCGTCAGGGCACCAGATCTCACATGCTGACCGCGTGCTGATGGATGGCCTCCCTCCCTCCCTTCTGCCTTTATTTTCTGGTTGTCTTGCTGTCCCAGGTGCCGGGACGCCCGTGGTCTGCTGCAGAGCGAGGTCTGTCCAGGTGGCCAAGGGAGCAGGGCGGGCCAGCTCACTTCCCCCTTTCATTCCTGTGGCATCACACTTGACTACGGTGTTTGCAGAAGCGTGACTAGATGAGAGGAATCCCACTCCCCATCCCCATGTTACCTTTTTTCCCCCGAATCGGGCCACTCTATCTCTGGCCTTCCTGTCCGGCAATTGTGTCTTCTCGTCACTCACGAAACTGGACAAAATCAGGCCGAGCTGCTTGGAATTCAATCATTCATCAGAATCCCCTGAAGGATTTCCTAAACACTGACTCCTGGGCTCCACCCCTAGAATTTCTCAGTCAGTAGGTCGGGGGGCTGGGGGGCTGCCCAAGAATTTGTATTTCTAACAGTTTCCCTGGTGATGCTGGTGTTGCTACTTGGGGACCACACTTAAGGTCTACGTAATTTCTAAGTTTCCTTAGGTTTTGACCATTTGTGATTGGGAACAGCAATCGTGGTCACTGTCAGTAAACTGCCAATAAAACTATGTAGTTTGGCACTTAAAATTTTTTCATGTTTATATTTATTTTTGGGACAGAGAGAGACAGAGCATGAGCGGGGGGGGGGGGTGCAGAGAGAGAGAGGGAGACACAGAACCAGAAGCAGGTTCCAGGCTCTGAGCTGTTGGCACAAAGCCCGACGTGGGGCTCGAACCCGTGAACTGTGAGATCATGACCTGAGCCGAAGTCGGACGCCCAACCAACTGAGCCCCCCAGGAGCCCCCGTTTGGCACTTTTGACAATGACTAAGGTGGAGGATGTTCATAATATATCCACCAGCATTCTCCTGAGCAGTCTGCCGGGAGCTTGATGTGACTCCAATGTTGGTTCTATTTTCCATTTAAGTATATGCTGAACTTGAATGGCTAGTGTTTACATTTTAGAAATTGGTAGAGACATAAAAGCCAATTCGCATGCAATCCGATTCCTGAGTGAGCTTGTCATTCAACAAAATAATGTTATATAATAGCCTGCCTAGTGATGTGAGTCTCCAATTACCTACCCTGCCTTGTAAAATATTGATCCTTAAGGTTGAGGATAATGGGACTACAGTGATTGATAAATAGGATTTACACTGTAATTCTGGATCTCAGAGAATTCAACCAAAAAGGAATTTATTTGGGCTATGATGCCTGTTTCTAGTCAGGGCATCAGGCGCAAAATTTATGTTTCTTATCTATCATTCTGCTAGGTTCATGGGTTCTGAGGGAAATAATCCTATTTTCCTGCTTAATAAATACAGGGTAAGCTCATTAATTACACTGGGATTAATGTGGCATTTAGCGCAGATACAAAAAAGTGCACTGCATTGAGTATTTGACCTTTTACATTATTAAAACTTAAAATGGGCTAAAATTTAACATGCAGAACAAATCCAGAAATAGAATTAGCATGCTTCTGAAAGTTTTTATATTTTATTCTGCTGCCTTCCAATCAGAATTTAACGGCAGCAAAATCATCTAAGAAAATACAAATAAAACTAATTTTTAAAAACTGTATGGATACCGTTAAATGCATCTTTTATTACACTAATTATAATAGAACAAGTAATTCTCTTTGTCTGCAGCTCTACTAGGTTAGAGGAGTAAAAACAGACTAGATAAAAAGCACATTTAAATGAGATTATAGATTTCAGTTTAAAATTTTGAAATACGCCCAATACATCTTGAAGGAAAAGCAAACAATAAAGCACAGAACCTAGTATTTCTTTTTAATGTGTACACACACACACACACACACACCATAGTTTCAAAAGCCAAATAATTTGGGGCACCTGGGTGGCTCAGCCAGTTAAGCACCTGACTCTTGATTTTGGCTCAAGTCATGATCTCATGGTCCTGAGATTAAGCCCCTCATGGGGCTCCGTACTGGGCATGGGGCTTGTTAGGGATTCTTTCTCTTTCCCTCTGCTCCTCCCCCACTCGCACACACACCCTCTCCCTCCCTCTCTCTCTCTCTCTCTCAAAAGCTAAATAAATATTTAAAAAACCCAAATAATTAATAATTAAGGAAAATTACTATGCAATCCTTTCTCTTAATAATAAAACGGAAAAGCCTATTTGAAAGGACAGACACAGTTCAGGTTACTTTTCTTACTGGTTTCTTTATATATTTGTATCCTAAGAAGTTTCAATTAAGCCTGCACACCCTTAGTCAAAGCTTCAGGAAAACGCGTATTGCTTGCTAACTCACCATTCTCATACATTATCATATATATGCTTTATGTTAAATCAGGATTTATTTGAGAACACCGTGGCCTACTTGGCATCTTTCTTTTGTTTCCCTACGTGTGTATGAGAGGTCTCTTAACGGTGCTATGGTTTTATGTAGTATTGAATTAAGCCTACTGAGCTGTAGAAAAAGGTTCAATCAAAATTATGGTACAACCTATTTTGCATGTGGCCGTGTGTATTTTTTTAAACTTTTTTTAATGTTTATTTATTGAGAGAGAGAGAGAGACAGAGTGTGAGTGGGAGGGAAGGGGGGCAGAGAGAGAGGGAGACACAGAATCCAAAGCAGGCTCCAGGCTCTGAGCTGTCAGCACAGAGCCCGATACGGGGCTCGAACTCATGAACCATGAGATCATGACCTGAGCCGAAGTCGGATGCTTAACGAACTGAGCCACCCAGGTGCCCCTGGCCATGTGTATTTTTAAAGGGGCTACATCTGTTTTATTTTGCATGGATTATGCCGTCAATATCATCTCTTGGATCATCACTTCTCATCCCTTGCTTCTTTCGTGGACACCTCTCAATGACTCTGAAGAGTACCTCCATACCGTTGTCGTCCTCTCTGCATCCTCTATAAAGGACAAACTGGTGACATGAAACCACCTGTGTAAGTGCTCATGAACTTTTGTCCTCTGAGAAGAAAATACTTTCTTCGGTGATGACTTTATAATCTCTCACAGGTATGTATACCCCTGTTAGATACACTCCAAGTACAGGAACTGCGTCTCCTCTTGTGCTGTACAGATTTTGACTTCTTGATAGCACTTCATGATAATCATGAAATGAGTGGGTTGCAAACTGCTCTGCCCAGAGCCTCCATTTTGACAGTAAAAGGAAATTCAGCACGGCTTGCTCCAGAGTGATTCCCTCGTTTCACCTTACTTTTGGAGAAGAAATTCATTGTGCCCTTATCCTGTTGTTAAACTTCTCCATTCTTTATTTTCATCCAACCCTGCAGTTACTCCCTTTGGTAGATACCACGCACCAGAGTCAAGGTTAGAGAAAATTTATGACCCATACGTACCACCAATACCAACTGGTGAGCTGTGTTAATGTTTGAGATGGTAGAGTGTTACTGTGAACATGAAAAACCTTGGCTTGAGATTTCCTGGGGAACCTTAAGAAGTCGCTTTGCTTCTAGTTACAAGTTCTGAGGATGTAATATTACAGCATGGTGACCACAGTTACTACTGTACTCTGGAAAGTTGCTCAGAGTAGATCGTACCAAAGAAATGTTGTGTTTAATAGCAAGACAAACAAAACAAAACAAAAAACACAAATAAGAAGCAGTCTAAATGTGTGACAATGGGAGTTGATTAGATCTGTTATGCTACAGACAAACTGCCTGAAACAGTATATATCGATTAAAAATGATTGTACAAGGATATTTATGATGTGGGAAATACTCATGACATATTGCTAGGGAAAGGCTATTTAAAAAGGTAGTACGAAAGGTAAGATTCACTGAGGGGCACCTGGGTCGCTCAGTTGGTTAAGCATCCGACTTTGACTCAGGTCACGATTTCGAGGTTCATGGGTTTAAGCCCCGCATCGGGCTCTGTGCTGGCAGCTCAGAGCCTGGAGCCTGCTTCGGATTCTGTGTCTCCTTCTCTCTCTGCCCCTCCCCTGCTCATGCTCTGTCTCTGTCTCTCTCTCAAAAATAAATAAAGTTAAAAAAAAAAAAAAGGTAGGATTCACTGAGTAAAAACAAAAAGTCAAAATAAACAAAACTAAACAAAAAGATTTGACATACCTTTATACCTAATTACCAACACAGTTATCTCTGGGAAATGAATTTAACATTTTTATTTTATTCTCATTTTTCATTTTATTCTTAGTATGTGTCAATTTAAAATGTAGGTTGCTTGAATATTCTAATTATAATATTCTAATTATATAGTTCTTGGGTGATTTATAATATTCTAATTATACAGTTCAATCTATGCCAGATGCGGTTTATTGCTGAAGGAACCTTCCCCCTGCCCTTTTGTCCTTGTGGTAAGAATCCATGATGGGAATCTTTTGATCCCAGGGAATTAGGATTCTCCCTTACCCAAGAAGATAAATGATTAATCAAATCATAGCAATTTCCTTTCTCTTTGCCACCTACTTATTTTTCCAGCCTCCCCTGCAGACAGGGATGCCCACATGTGAAAATTTCTGGCCCATGAAATAGAAGAAGTTTGCGTGGAAATTCTGGAAAGATTTCCTTCACTGTTTAAAAAATTAATAGGCCTCACCTGAAAACATGTTTTCTCTGTTCTTCCTGCTGCATGTCTTGAAAGGGAACGTGACGCTCAGAGCTACAGCTGCCATGTTGTGAGCACGGGGTACAGGGATAAAGGTAGAAAGGAAACATGCCGAGGACAGTCGAATAGAGAGGTTTTCTTCCTCTTCTGGAGCCAAACCCTTTTCTATCTCCCTATTACAGGCATGCTGTGATTACATTTAGGGCTTGCCTGGATAGACCAGGGTAGTCTTACCCTCTCAAGATCCTTAGCTTAGTCACACCTGCAACGTCCCTTTTGCCATGGAAGGTAACTCATTGACACATTCTGTAGATCTGCATGCAACGGAGACATTTTTGGGGAGCCACTCTTCAGCCTCTCACAATAGCCTTAGACAATTAAGTGAAAATAATACCGCTGCTAATCGAATCCATATTGCGTTCCGTGTACTATCCTAAAACAAGAGTGAGTGTTTAGGAGAAGAAATATTTACTCACTCAATACATGTATCCTTACCTGATAAATACCATAAACATTCTCACTGGACAAATGCAGGTAACTAAGTACAGAGAAGTCAAAAACGTCGTTACCTGATCTCGTAATGCGTGCATGTGGCAGAACAGTTGTTTGATCCTAAGCAAAGCCCCTAATCTTCCTCTATGCCACAGGCCACACCCACATTTTGGGACTGCAATCTCATGGGCTGCTGGGAGGGTATAATTGATCTAGATGCTTTCTGTATTCCAAGTTCTGAAGTGTGGGGTTCTTTGCAACTCCAGTATGGAAACATTTTGCCCAACGAGAAAAATTCCAAAGGCATGTCTGTTGTACCAATAAAACCATTAAAACAAACGTTTCAAAAGTCATCTATCATGTTCTTTGGAAAGAGTGTAGTGTAGGAAACAGTCACACATCTGCACTACAGCTTCAACATATATCACCACTGTCCAGAATGAACGAACTGTTTGGATGTTAAGTCCAAGGGGCCAGGTTAAGTACAGGCCACTGTAGAAAAAGAGGCCCCCTGTTTTCTCAGAGGCCATTTTCATAAATACATTTTAAAAACCCAGCATTCTGACACTGCCATGAACCTAAAATAGAAAATGTCTGAAGAAGACAAATGAGCACATGAAGCTTTTCCCCCAAATTATCAATTCCGACAAAATAAAGTAACAAAGCTTTTTGTGTTACAGCAAGCTTGTAAGACATGTGTACAGATAAAGGACATTGGATGAGTCATGTTTGATAATAGCACTTAATATCTTTCCCAGAAACAATGGGCAATTTCTGAAGCATAAGTGATTTCTGAAAAGAGGAACACAGCAGAGGCGAAATAAATGCAGAAATGATTTAGTTTCTTTGTTATAAGCAATTTGCAAACATAACGTGTAAGAGCAGAAACTAAACGTAATATAGAATATATTTTAAAATCTCATTTAATGAGAAGCCGCTTGGTAAGTACCTCAAGAAAAATGTGAAAATGCTTTGAAATTAAAGAAATTCGTAGATTAGGGGCTTTAGATATCATTTACTGCTTCAGTTCCAGAGAAAGGGAAAGCCAAATTGAATGGCTCCAACTTTTGTGTTTTTATAGCACGTACAGAAATAAAGAAAAACTAAAAATAGTCAAAATAACTCCATGAAGATAAGCTGCAGTGAAAACGTTTCCTTCCTGCTGATTTCAATTTGATGCCTTAAAATTGTATGTACTGGGAACGGACTCCCGCCCCTTGAAAGACAGCTATTATAATTACTTTTATTTGCTTTTATATTAAAGTCAAATGGCTTGGAGAATCATGTTGTGCGGTTTAGAGGGTTTCCCAGCTGATGGCAGCTGAGCCTGGGAGCACTGAAGTGTGTGATAGGAGGCTTGGTCGTTCAGGGCGCCACAGAAATGATGGACATTCAGGATAGAGCCACACCTCAGATTTATGATGCTGTACCTCCCACAAATGACTGAAGCAGCCCGATTATTCAAGACATTGATTCCGCACGATAAAACCATTCCATTTAAATCTCATGGCCAAAGCTTGTTGCTAGTTTTACTTAGGCAGCTTATGGACTTGTGGGGGACACTTCCTTATCTTGGATGCCAGTGAGGAGAATATCGGACATATTGAAGCAACGCTCAAGAAGTATGTGTTCTCTCTTTTTCTACGGAGGTTGATGGAGAAACACTCTGTGCCTTTTTTTGCTTTTTTTCCAGAATGGACACTTTCAGTGATTTCAGAAAGAGAAGTGCTTTTCAAAGCCCATTCATTGCCTTTTGGGTCATAGGTCAAGTCAGAGTTAATGACTTCATTTATTTACAAAGCAAGGCTAGGTGTTCTCAGATTTAAGATATGCAATCTTTTTTCTCAGCTAGTTTTCAGAGTATCGCTACTGGCAAAAACAAAAACAAAAACAATTCAAAAAAGTAAGTATTTCTAATTTTGTGACAACCCAATGGATTATGGGGAAAAAATAGAAAAGCGTATAAATGTCAAGTGAAGGAGTGTTTCTGTTTAGTTCACAACTCCGATCAATATCAATCTTGCTTACAGGTCAGTATATAATAGTAATAATTATTGTAACTATGTACTTGGGTTCATGATTTTGTTTTTTAAAGTAGGCTCCACACTCAGCATAGAGTCCAACACAAGGCTTGAACTCACAAACCCTGAGATCAAGACCTGAGCTGAGATCAAGAGTCAGACGCTTAACTGACTGAGCCACTCCTGCATCCCAGTGGGGTTCATGATTTTTAACATCATATTCAGTGTATAAGCCAATGACTTGCTAAAAAGGTGCTTCATTCAATTTTGCACATTAGAGAACAGAGACAATTAGTAGTTAAGTTTTCTGTCCATGACTGCATAGCTACTATTCCAACGAAGGTGGTCTGGCCTCAAAACTCATGCTCTCACCTCTTTAGCTATCAACAGTAGCAACAGGAAGGGGTAGAAGCTAAATAATAAAGAGCCTAAACATTTAGAAATGACAATAAGCAGAAATTTTCTGTCAAACTACATATTAATAATATCAATGAAGTAACATATGATAGTATTGTTTTGATTTATCGAAGACATTCCAAAATTATACAAAACAGAAAACAAAAACTTTCCTGTCTCACAAAATCTGTAAGATCAACTTCCGGCATTTTAGACAACCTGAATTTTCACAGAGATTTGAAAACATAATCTAATGTGCAAAAGCTATCTATATAAATAACACAGCTATTTTTTCACAAAGAGCTAATTTTAACTCTCATTTAGTTGTTTTTCTACAAGTAACTACATTTGCTACTCATGACCAGTCATTATGTTATGGTCTTTCTGATCATTATAATTGTCTAAATCTTGTCTAATAGGTTCCTTAGTAAAAGCTTACAAAAACAATATTCCCCGATTTTTTTAACACGTGTGTGCCATTTACAAGTGAATGTCAACTTTTCTGGGTATAAAAATTTAGTTTATAATTTATTACTTTGAGTATCTTAACGATGTTAATTCATTTTTTTCTAAAATAAGATATTGCTGTCTAAAGTCAAATAATCTAATTCTTTTTCACATAACAATGATTTTACTAGCAAGTCATATGCTTTTTTTTTTCCTGTCTAGAAATCCAAAGGATTTTTTCTTTTTATTTTAAGTTTAGTAATTTTAATAGAACATGGTATTGTGGGTTGATTTCTCTTTATTTCAAATTTAATTTCAAACAAATAAAATAAAAATTATTATTACTATTTCAAAATATTTGTTTCAATTTTTGGAGTCTGACCAGATAAAAAATAACATACAGTGTCTGATTGTAGTTGCAGAATTCCGAGAACAAGTTAAACGTTTAGATTTTATGATGACAGAGATCAGGAAGTTATTGTCTGGGGGTGGTGAAATTTGACTGGAAAGATACACAAGTGAGTTTTATGAGGTGATGGGAATGTCCCGTATCTTGTTTTAGGTGGTGGTTATTTGAGTGTAATCTCAAACCTTAAAGATCTTAACATACTACCTAGGCATTTTATTGTACATAAATTATAACTCAATAAGAAATAAATTGTATGGGAAAACAAACAAAAATTAAAAAGTCAATCAATTTGTTTTATTACATGAATCTATCTAACACTTCAGAGTATAAACTGTGCTGAAAATCTAAGTCAAGAATCATCATATTTAAAAAGGAAAATTTCATGGGGGCAACAACGGCCTTATTCTATTTCACTATTGTCTGTTTTAATAAATATTTGATGAAAGAATTCACAGAAAGAAGAAATGAAGATGAGATCATGAGGAGACAGTGAGGAAGTAAAAAGATACTCCACCCCCACTACAAGAGAATAAACTGTATGTAATATTATTTGTAACAAAACTAGAAAACAGTGTGACATACAAAAAGAAAGAAATATTACAGTAGTCCAAAAAAGAAATAACCTCCAGCTGGGGAACTGGGGATACAAATAATCTTACTAGAAGAAGTAAGGACCTCATTTATAGAGATCTGCACTAACAATTAACTCTAGTTCACTGTGGGGAATGTCAATTGGTGCAGCCACTATGGTAAACGGCATGGAAATTCCCCCCAAAATTAAAAATAAAACTATCATAGGATTCTGCAATTTTACTTCTGAGTATTTATCTGAAGGAAACAAAACCCCTAACTCCAAAAGATAACTGCATCCCCATGTCTATCACCATATTATTCAGAATAGCCAAGACATGGTGGCAACCTAAGTGTCCAGTGATAGATGAATAAAGAAGAGGTGAGATATATATATACACACACAATGGAATATTATCCAGCCATAAAAAGAAAGAAATCTTGCCATTTGCAACAGCATGGATGGACCTTGAGGGTGTGACGCTAAGGGACATAAGTGATACAGAGAAAGACAAATACCATATGGTCTCATTGATATGTGGAATCTAATGTTAAAAACTGAATACGAGCACTGGGTGTTGTATGTAAGCCAATTTGACAGTAAATCGTATTAAGAAAAATAAAAACTGAATACATACATATAAAGAACAAATTGGTGGTGGAAGGTGGGGCAAAATGTCTGAAGGTGGTCAAAAAATACCAAATTCCAGTTCTAAATAAATGAGCTGTGGGACATAATGCACGGCATGGCGACTACAGTTAATAATACTGTATTATATATTTGAAAGTTGCTGGAGAGTAGCTCTTAAAGGTTCTCATCACAAGAAAACACAAATTTGTACCTATGTGTGTTTATGGATTGTAACTAGACTTATTTTGGTGATCATTGTACAGTATATATAACTATCACCTGAAACTAATATTATGTTATATGTCAGCTATATCTCAATAAACAAACCAAAAAGTTTTTTCATTATATTCTTTTAAAGATGAGTATATTTAAAAAGTTGAGTTATTTTTTCCTCTAGAACTGACAAACTAGAAGATTCTTACCTCTTTTTGTTTGCCTTAATGTATAATGTATAATTTTAAAGGGCAATATCATTTCAAGATATTAACATCCTGAAAATACATTTTGACAACTTCACAGTTTCCTGAATGAAAATTAGAAAGCTACATTTAAGAGGCAACTCAGTAAATGAGACATAGCTGATATTAAATGTGGTAGTTTACAGATAAATGGAACAAAAACATAAAACAAGCAATGATACATATTTTCCAAGGTATCTGTTTTATTTTTTTCACATTTGATGTGGGGTCAGTGGGTAACATTATCTGACTATAGTGATGGTGGAATTTCGTTCTCATAAAAAGGATACAACTCTTTTCTCAAAGAATCTTAGAAGAATTATACCACAGAAATGCTGATAGTTAATTTTTAAATCATGTGTCATCTTCCTCTACATTGGTGAGAAGACCTGTTGCTTGGGGTAGGTTTTGTGCAGGTATAAATCATTCGTTTCTAACTCTTTTTTTTTTTTTTTTTAATTTTTTTTTTTCAACGTTTATTTATTTTTGGGACAGAGAGAGACAGAGCATGAACGGGGGAGGGGCAGAGAGAGAGGGAGACACAGAATCGGAAACAGGCTCCAGGCTCGGAGCCATCAGCCCAGAGCCCGACGCGGGGCTCGAACTCACGGACCGCGAGATCGTGACCTGGCTGAAGTCGGACGCTTAACCGACTGCGCCACCCAGGCGCCCCCGTTTCTAACTCTTTTCTGATGAACACGGGCAATTATGCCTATCAGGAGGTAAATTAAGAATTGGAAATAATAGACTAATCTTTATGAAATGACCGAATCAACAGGTGCAATTTCCATAGCCCAGGTGAGTCAGGTCATCAGGTAAGAAGAGTGGTTTCCAAGAATTTTACTAAAAAAATCCACAGGGACTCCATGATGCTTTTAATCTAAACTGTACTCTCTGCTCAGGACATCACCCTCAGGAAGAGTCCTGCAACCTCAAGCAGCTTAATATTCTAGGTTGCTGAAAAACAGGGTAATGAGAATAACAAGCCACTGTGACTCAGTCTCGTAGCTGGCTTGACAGCCTGGGGTTCCGGAGGTGTCTCCCTTCTCTGGAATAGTGGTTAGTCCTTAATTTGACATGGACACTTTCTAAATTCATTCATGATAGGGAATTTCCACAAGTTGCCAGGGACTTTAATCCTCCTATAAACTTTATTTCAGGAGCAAGACTGGTGTCTTTTGAAATTGATTTCTGTCATGTGTTGGGCAGAGCATACTCTACGTTGAGGGACGTGTGCGTTGACGTTCGTCAGAACCTCTCAGGCTGACAACGTTCCATCGAAGATGGTGCAGCCTTATGTTCTTAGAAGGCTCATATACAGGTGAAAGCCAGACAGGAATTGCTGTCATTTTTGCCAGATCCATGCGTTAGACTTACACATCTTAAAAGAAATTAATTAGAATTGAGGGGGAAGGAGCGCACTCGGCAAATGTCATCACAGACAAATTCACAGCAACATTTTTTCCTTATGTGCTGCAGCAGAATTTGGATTAGAGAAACCGTGAATGTGGATCCCAACACTCCTAGAAAGTCAGCCATGCTCCCTCGTGAGTTTCCAGGACCTTTCACTGCAATTCTTCCATGCCTCCTATCATCCTGTTCCCAGGATCCTCTCGAAGTGACAAGAGTTGTTGGGATTCATCTCTGCCTAATCCAGTAATTGGGACTCCGGCCACAGCCAGCTTTCCCTACACTGTCCGTTGCCCAGATAATTGCTGTGACATTTCATTTCTCTTCTCTCTGAAGGAAACACTCAGGCAGAAAGCTCGTTCTTCTAGAAAGTGCCCCAGGCCCTCAGTTACAGGATGATTGTGGCTCACAGTTCGCCGGCTAGCTCCTTTCCCTACACGGTCCAAGCCAGCTTTCCACAGTTTGATCACTCAGTGAAAAAATTAGCTTGAGCAGATACATAGAGTTGTTTCTCTCTTCTTTCCCACTTGTTAGGAGGTGGTTAAAAGTAGATAAAGCTTCTCATTAAAGACCTTTACTTTGAGTGAAGCAAGACCTTCTATTTATCCTGCCTGCCAAATGGGTAAAATTCCCAAACGTGCTGTCATTGAGTGAATCTGTCTGTAAAATGAACGAACTTCGTTATGCAGAAAATCTGGCACTTTGCCTAGCACACAGTCGGCGCTCTGTAAACATTTGTTAAATGAATACAAGCATTAGAGAATTGGACTCTTGTTCTCACATTCAGAAATCCCATTCCGAGATTTTTGCCTTTATTTCCTCTTTCTCTGGCAATCGGGCAGGCTATCGTTCGTGTATCACTACTAAATTTTGCAAAATGTTTGTACATTCTGTTTCATAGTTCAAAATAACTTCTTAGCTCTATAGAAATATCCTTATATCCTCTCGCACATGTTTTAGGAGACTGAAGAATTTCTACAACCATTGTAAAACATATTCTGAATGATGTACATTGAAGGGCTAAGATTTTTTTAGGCTTAGATGACCTTGGCTATCATATGGTATGTATTTTACAAGAAAGATCTACAGTCCAGAGAGGGGAATCAACTTCTCCAAGGTTACAAAAGCAGTTAATGCCAGAACTGGAATGAAAACCCAGGTTTCTCGACACCTGGAATAATGCGCTTTAACACCATATCCATCAATATGATGAATGTAGTGAGGAAGAATAAAATGTTCTTCTAGTTATTTGGCATATCTGTTCTGAAATTGAGAGTAGAAGTTTCAGTCCATAATGTATGACGTCACTACTTGTGCCAATAATCCTAAACCAGAGGGGCACTTCATTTAAAGAAATGGTAAGATTGGATTTTAGAGCTGAAAAATCACAATGATGATGAAACCATATTTTACTGGATTTGAAAATAGACATCCATTTCCATATAATGACTTTCTCTTTTGCCTAATGACATTGATGGGCACCTATGCTAGGGAGATAGTGCTTACCCAGAGCACCACAAAAAATAGATACTTTTGCAGAAAGCAAGCTAAAATACACTTAGATATTTGATAGAACCATTTACAACTGAATAGTACTGGCCGCATTTGGCGGCCACTTGTAAATGAGACCCAGCTAATATGAAAAGTGGGTAGGATCCAAGTGACCTAGAGACTGATTATTTTCTTAATATGTCACACTAATTTTCTTGTTTTTCTATAATTTGTATCATTTTTTATTATTTCCTGAAGGATTATTTACCAAAATGATCAAGGACCAGCAAAACCCGGCTGACCAAGTAACATGTAATTATAAGGCTCGGAGAACTGGGTGTTCTTATTCCTGATGGGGGAGATTCTCTTGCGTACCACGATCTGGCCCACAAAAGCAATGGAAGACAGCATTACTGCACATATTGCTACATGCAGACGACCAAGATCCAAATGTCCCTACAGTTTTTTAAGGGGATTTATTTATTTATTGAGATGTTTATTTATTTACTTTGAAAGGAAGGGGGGGTGGAGCAGAAGAGAGGGAGAGAGAGAATCCCAAGCAGGCTTTGTGCTATTAGCACGGAGCCCTCGCAGGACTCGATCACAAGAACTGGGAGATCATGACTTGGGCAGAAATTTTTTAATTTTTTAATTAATTAATTTACTTTTGAATAGAGTATTTATTTACTTTTAAATAGAGTGCTTTTTTAAAATGTTTATTCATTCTGAGAGAGAGAAAGAGACTCAGTGTGAGTTGGGGGAGGGGGCAGAGAGACAGGGAAACACAGAATCCAAAGCAGGCTCCAGGCTCTGAGCTGTCAGCACAGAGAAGCATGTGGAGCTCAAACCCACAAACCACAAGATAGGGACCTGAGCTGAAGTCGGATGCTTAACCAACTGAGCCACTCAGGTGTTCCTAAATAGAGTATGTTTTAATTAGCACAATTATAAGCACTTTATAATTGTGCTAATTAAAACATACTCACTTGGGGTATAACCTGTAGTGTGTTCAACTCTGAGGACACCTGCCCATCTAGTAAATCCACCATTGTAACAAAAGAAAGTCAGTGCTGCTCCTTCAATAACTTGCATGTGAAGTCAGAGGAGATGAGGCGTGCCTTTGCATTTTAAAAATGGCGAGCCCCTCGGACTCATATTGTGGCTCTCCTGATGTGCCCACAGCTGCGTAGGGACCTTAGTGGCACAATATCTACTGGATATTCAAGGTAAGAAGAGAAATGTTTCAAAATTTATTCTGCATGTGAAATTCAAACATGTCTTAACTGAAATGTGTGTGGTTAGCCACAGCTAGATTTGGAAAAAAAAAGCTAGTTTTAATATATTTAATCCGGTTAAACGTGACTAGTAAATTGCTACAGGTTTTGTTAAAAGAGATATTGCAAAGTACGTTTGCGTAAAGTTTTCTTCAAATGTGATTTTTGGCAACTTTTCCAAAGCGTGTTCAGTTGCTTACCACTACAAGCACCACAATACCAAACAGATGCACAGTTAAACGTTGTTATAAAAGGGTAACTTTGGGGGATTTAATATACAGCACTGTGGCTGTGGTTAAGAATACTGTACTATATACTTGAAAGTTGTGAAGAGAATAGTCTGAAATGTTCTCACCACAAGAAAGAAAGGGTAATTGAGTGAGGTGATGGAGGCGGCAGCTAATGCTACAGTGGCAATCATTTCTCAGTGTACGTGTATCAGATCACCATGCACACCTTATAAGCACGTGCCCACTGTGCGTTACAAACACAATGTTATATCTCAATAAAAAATTTTAAAAATAAAATAAATAAGATGAAAACACGTGTACAGTTAAACTGACGGTTTCTTATCTAATATTGAGTTATTGTAAAATACAGGTAGAGTAATTTAGTTGTCTTCTTTTATTGAAGAATAATTGACATAAAATATTGTATTAATTTCAGGTGTGCAACATAATGATTTGCTATTTATGTACATTATGAAGTGGTCACCACAATAAGTCCAGTCACCATCTGTCACCAACCAAAGTTGTTATAATACTATTGACTACATTCCCTATGCTGCACAGTGTATCCTCATGCCTTATTTATTTTATAACTGGAAGATTGTACCTCTTAATCCCTTTCGTCTATTTCATCCATCTCCCATCCCCTCCTATTCGGCAATCATCAGTTTGTTCTCTGTATTTATGACTCTATTTCTGTTCATTTATTTTGTTTTTTAGAGTCGACAGATCAGTGAGGTCATACAGTATTTGTCTTTGTGTGACTTATTTCACTTAGTATAGCACCCTTGTGGTCCACCTAGGTTGTCACAAATATCAAGATGTCACTCATTCTTATGGCTGAATAATACTCATACACGCACACACACCACACACACACATATCAGTGGACATTTAGGTTGCTTCCATATCGTGGCTATTTTAAGTAATGCTGGAATGAACACAGGGGCACATGTATTTTTTCCAAATTAGTATTTTGTTTTCTTCAGATAAATACTTAGAAGTAGAATTGTTGGATCATATGTATTTCTGTTTTTAAGTATTTGAGGAACCTCCATACTATTCTCCATCATGGCTGCACCAATTTACCACTCCCATCAACAGTTTTTAAAAGTTCTCTTTTCTCCACATCCTTGCCCATACTTGTTATTTCTTGTCTTTTTGGTAGTAGCCATTTTGACAGGTGTGAGCTGATGTCTCATTGTGATCTTGATTTGCATTTCTCTAATGCTTAGTGATATAGAGCATTTTCATGTGATTTTGGCCATCCATATGCATCCTTTGGAAAAATGTCTACTCAGGTCCTTTGCTCATTTTTAAATTGAGTTGTTTGTTTGTTTGTTCATTTATTTATTTATTTGACATTGAGTTGTAGGTGTTCTTTATGTATTTTGGATGTTAACCCTTATTAGATTATCATTTGCAAATGTCTTCTCCCATTCAGTGGGTTGCCTTTTCTTTTTGTTGATGGTTTTCTTCACTGTATACAAGCTTTTTAGTTTGATGTAGTCCCATTTCTTTATTTTTGCTTTTGTTGTCCTTGCCTGAGAAGACAGATCCAAAAAACTATTGCTAAGACTAATGTCCAAGAGTTTACTGCCTGTGTTTTCTTCTCGGAGTTTTAGGTCTTATATTTAACTATTTAATCCATTTTGAGTTTATGTTTGTATATGGTGTAAGGGAGTGGTTCAGTTTCATTTTTTGCATGTAACTGTCCAATTTTCCCAACATCATTTATTGCAGAGACTGCCGTTTCCCTATTGTACATTCTTGCTTCCTTTACAGTGGATTAATTGACTATATAAGCATGGGTTTATTTCTGGACACTCTATTTTCTTTTGTTCCATTGTCTAGAATTTGTGTCAGTTTTAGTGCCAGTATTTGTTTTTGTGCCAGTACCATACTGCTTTGGTTACTAAAGCTCAGTAATAGAGTTTGAAGTCTGGGAGTGTGATACCCGCAGCTTTAATCTTCTTTCTCAATATTGCTATGGCTCTTTGGGATCTTTTGTGGCTCCACACAAATTTTAGGATTATTTGGTCTAGTTTTGTGAAAAATGCCATTGGTATTTTGATAGGGATTACATTGACTCTATAGATTGCTTTGGGAAGTATAGATATTTTAACAATATTAATTCTTTCAATCCATGAACATGGTATATCTTTCCGTTTATTTGTATCATCACAAAATAAATGGAAATGAAATAAAATAAAATAACAACTGGTGTACAATTAAAACTGGTAACAAGTTAAAACTTATCTTGTGTTTGGTTATTACAAGATATACAGATAATAATTTAGTTTTTCTTTGTTTTTGATTCTAGTTATATGACACACACACACACACACACACACGCACACACTTGACCAAATATAATGGTTGTATAACCACTCGGTTTAGAATGTGATTTGTAAAAATTTATGAAGCTGTACCAATTCAACGTACTCATTTTTAGGATAGAAAGATCAAAATGGAATAAAAGATAATTAAAAGAAGGGTCCTATAAGATACATAGTTTCCTTATAAAACAGATTTCATACACACACGCACATATACACACATGCATACATACACACATATATGCTATGTATTATTTCCTTGACAAATATCTAACAATTTACATAAAGCCTATGGATTAGTATGAACTACTCTAGGGAAAGAGGGATTTAGGATATGAAAGGTAAGAATTTTATCAACTTCGCTGCTCACAATTGTCAAATGTATTTGGACTTTTATGATCATGTTTGTAAACCAAATATCCTGGTCTTGGTTTTTATTTGACAGAATTTACAAAAAATAGAAAAACATTATTTATCTTTAAAGAATTAAAATAAATGTCATTACTCTCACATTCTAAGAAAATGTTTATTGGAAATGCTATCCCTATTGAAATGAACTGAAGTAATGAGCTCTATTGTATTCTAATGAGTTGCATTATTTCTGTACTTCAGTTATCCACAGGAAAACATTTCCATTATTTTATGAGGTAGCCTTGCTAAAAGTGAAAACACAGGAAAGTAGAACCATTTTTTTATGCCCCTAATTTACAAATTGGGACATATTACAGAAGAAAATGAGATAGCTACTTCTGATCAAGTAGTCTGCCTTCATTACCTGGTAGCGATTCTGTTACTGACATGGGTATGTTTAAGAGGCATTATGATCACGATTTACACATTCTGATTGCACTACTGCATAGTGTTTTATGCCAACCGCTTTTGCCAGGGTTCCAAATGATCAGTTAGGACCCCTTGGATAGCTCTACTCACTGTTTAAGTGCCAAGTTTAAATGGATCATATGCTTAACATTACTTTGGCGTTGGAATCTCCACCTACTCCTTAATTTTTATTTATTACATACTGGCAGAAACTTCCATTTTATTTTTCTATTCCTCTACACAATGTAAATGGAACTGAGTCCTCTAATTTCTTCTCATTACAAGGAGTCCATTTATGCTTATAAGTTGTGACTACACTTGGTAGGAAATTACTTATGTGTCATTACTGGTGTCCGGGGTATACTATTGTTTGGGTGGGTGAGGAGAGAGGTTAGGAGATTTCTGGATTCCCGCTGATCCTGGCAAACAGACTGGCAGTGTGTGGTTCTACTACCTTGCTGCTTAACTTGTTTTGTGAAGAGAATTTCAGGGCACTCAGTGCAGCCCAGGAGAGACCCAGATTACCTTAATTTATTCTAAAAGACTGTTAGCACTTTGGAGTAGGAAAAATAGAAGAGCTAGGCAGAAATACAGATTTTTTTTGAGAGTTGAGGGTTCCAAGTTTAACCCACGTTCCTTCAGTGGTTCCCGGAGGGCTGTGTCATTGGAAGATTTCAAAATATCTTAGAGGTGACTGATGCTTCAGCAACTTCTTCAGAAACACTCTTGTGGACGCTAAGCAAAGCATCCATTAGCTCAAAAAATGAACTAGAACAAGGTAATAGATACCCTACAAAGCAAGTTTAGCATTCAGGCTGAATATATTCAGTCTAAAATGTACATGCATGGAGCAAGGAGAATAGGGATTAATTATAACTTTTTAAGAGAAGATTTTAAAGATACTTTGATTTTTGGGGGACTGATTTGGGTTTCTCCATGTCCCCAGACACTTTAGGAACATATATTCCCTCACTTCTGCTCGTATGGCTACCTTATGCGACAAAGTTTGAAAAAAAACAGGCACTGTATCATTAGATACACAACGAAGGGTATATACATATATTTTCAGGAAATCTAAGGAAATGTCACAGGAGAAAACACCAAGCATTCAAGATTATCAACTAAAAGCTCTACGTGCTTCACTATTCCTTTGTGAAAAACTTCTTATTTTTATAGCCCTAAAGAAAAAAAAAATCTCTCATATAAGAGTGCAAATTATTGCCAAGGAAGACGACCTTCTGACATCTCCTTTGAACATTATCAAGAAGACAAGCAGATGACCAGCTGGAATTTGGAAACTGCTTTCAATGTATCTTTCTTAGTAGTTGAAAATGTTTGTGGGTATTGCAAAGACATAGTGTACGCCATAATCTTTCCAACAAATGGCCACTCCTCACTCAGTGAACAGAGAAATCAGTGGAGACCTCACTAGGCTAAGAAATCCCATAGTAACTGCATATGGGTCTACAGTAGGCAGCCCATAAACATTCACATCTTTGCCCACTGACAAACAAGTAGACCTGAACACAAGAGTTTTTCCCATCCTGCACATTTCTGGAAATCTAAAACATGATCACATGGTTTTCACTTAAAATCTCAGGTCTATTTTATTTTATTTTTTTTTAATTTTTTTTTTTCAACGTTTATTTATTTTTGGGACAGAGACAGAGCATGAACGGGGGAGGGGCAGAGAGAGAGGGAGACACAGAATCGGAAACAGGCTCCAGGCTCTGAGCCATCAGCCCAGAGCCCGACGCGGGGCTCGAACTCACGGACCGCGAGATCGTGACCTGGCTGAAGTCGGACGCTTAACCGACTGCGCCACCCAGGCGCCCCTCTCAGGTCTATTTTATAATTTGCCCCTACCATGGATTCAACTACATAATAAGCTCTTACACGTAGCAAAAGATGTTAATTGTTTAATGGTCTATGCTGAATGTAGAGCAAGACTGGGTCCACCCAAACTTATTAATTCCTATTTATGAAACATAATCTTAATTCCTAATTATAATTTCAGAATTATATGTATTCTGCAATTATTATATTTTGTTCTCTTCAAAAGTAAAGATGTGTCCAGGTTTTCATCCTATTATTTATATAAATATACAATCATTTATACAATTCATAATAAAATATTTTCTTTTTCTAGTAATAGCACCATAAAAAAGGATGCTACCAATGGATTCAGATTATTTTTCACAAAAATGTGAAAATACGAAAAATATGTCGAACGTAGATTCACAAGACAGAGGAGGTAAAGTCCAGGATTAAAGAACACTGCAGGACTTAGTATCATTTACCAAGAAGAAAGCCAATGAAGAACTCCCTAAATACGAAGTCAAATGAACTGATACAGGGGCACATTAAACACGCATGAGTACACACACACATGCACACACACACACAACCTGTCCTATTGCTACTGCTGAATCAACTTTCACGTTTAAGCACAGATAATATTTTTTTGTTGTTGTCATCTTACAAATTAAGAACAACATAACTTGGGATGCATCTTCCTTCCATGGAACAATTTCTATCACCCCAAGGCACCATAATTACAGGAATTTAATAAATGGCAGCATAGCAAAACTGAAATTTCTTCCCAGAAACATAATGCTTTTTGCACAGATGGTATCAGTTCTATAAGCCTGTGTAAGGCTCTTTGCCAAATCGGTACTGGGAAGGCAAAAATACTGTCTATTTTGACGATCTAGTGAGCAAGTAAGGGTCTATATGGAAAAGATAAGATTTATTTGTTTTTGTCTGGACCTCAAAGTATTTGCAGTAAAATCCCAAGTAGAGATGGGGAAAAGACAGGGGTAGAAACAATAGCATAAAAAGAGGATAGAAGTGGGGAAATACATTCTCCTTTGGGACAGTTACATGTCTGGCATAGGATTTTTTTAGGAAGATGTGGTGAGGACTGATAGGTGAGGCCAGAGAATGATACCGTCATTCAAGAAAAGCCTGGAGATTATTTCAAAAGCAGGAAGCATCTAGTGCTTTCTCTCTTTTGACTTTTGCATTTAAACATTTCCTAAACCACCAATGATACATGACTTTTGCAAAGCATTCGAACAGAGCAGAAAGGAACCAGTAAAATTCTTTGATCCAGGTTGCTCCCCCCAGATCCCTTCACTAGGGGGTGGGATTGGAAGTCCCGTCTAAAACAAAGACAATATAATATTAAAGACAGTACTATCGGTATCCCCAGAGGGAAGCAGTCACAGTCTGTAGGCTATTTCTTCTGATATTTGCCTATATAATCCTAAATAAAAGTTTTTTTCTTTTAAGCCGGCATTTATTGACTTTTCGCTTTCAAACATTACAGATATCCTTCCTATTATGGAGGATGGAGACTGAGTTCTCGTGAGTTCTCTTAACACGGATCCCCACCACTCTCCTCTCAGAAGTGTTATTTGCATTTTTGGAGCACTATTTGCTGAATGCACTGCACCCACCACCCATCCAGTTACTACTCAGGTCAGTCACGTGACTGCAGATCTGTTCTTCTCCAACTTCTGACGTAGAGTTCATTGCCTGGTTTGTAAGTTTGCTTGTCTGCAGGGTTGTAGTATGCTCTCTGCACCACCTGTTTCTTCCGGGATCTTCTTCATGCAATTTATTTGCTATGGCCTCTGTGTTTTGTTTCATGATTTCCTCAGATATCTGGGAATCACCCTGTAGTTAACTCTTGTACACATCAACCCATCCCGGCAGAGAACCTGAGCTAAGTCCCAAGCCTTCCTTTATTTCAGCAAAAAATTTTTACATACAACTTGTCTTTATTTGCCATTTTAGGAAGACCCGTCCTTTCAGTTCTGTACTTGGCATATATACTCTGCATACTATTGTTTATATGTTGGTATATATGCCAAATAAATATGTCACACACGTATTCTATTATTTTCCCTTTCTAATTGCATCTTTGTTACTCTATCCATAAGTTGTTAAAGGCTTTTTCAACTATAAAGACTGGACTCCTAAGTGTTTAGCAGATAGTTTCATTTGTGAGAAGGATTTTTCGTTATTTTCAATTTACTTTGTTGAGGGGTCTAACTCACTCTATATCCTTTCTATTGTCTTATCTATTCTTGGATTTCTTGCAACTCTTTTGAACTGTTCTTCCAAGAATGCACACTTTCATTACTTTCTAAATGTACAGAGAAGTTATTTTTAAGAATAGTTCTTCATTTTCCCTTGGTTAATTTCCTTTCTCCTTTAATCTACCCGCACTGTCTACTTACAGATACGATGTTGAAGCATTCCTGCTTTGGCTTATTAGTGAATGAGGCATTGGTTTCTAGAGCTTATCCTGGTTCTGAAGTGGGGGGGGGGGCAGGGGAGGAGGAGAGATGAGGGGTAGGAAGTCATTTTGTTTGGATTTACCATCTCACACTCTCTCTGACCAAATTGGGTGGTCCTTGCTGCTTGGTTGCTTGGTTCAGGTTCTGCCTTGACTGGAAAGCTGGACAAGCCTGGAGGTTGGCTGATCTGTAAAGCGCACCCCCCCCCCCCACCTTCCTGTTTCAGTGATGAGTGCCATTCATTCAACTGTCTCTGGTGGACCACCGCAAAGCTTGTTGTCTTTGTTTTTCTTTCTGACTCACCCCAGGGGTTTCAGCTGGCTAGTAATCTGAGACGCCAAGAAAATTAGCATAGTGTGTCAATGCACTGACCCCAGTAGCCCTACCTGCTAGGCTACTGCTGTGTCACCTGTAGGGAGGGGCCCTGACCCTCATTTTTTTTTTTTTTTTTTTTTTTTTTTTTTTTGTGGCCCAGAGTGCACCATTTGAGGAGACACTCCGTCTCAGGACGTGTATGTGCAGGGTCGCCCCTATGACCGAAGGCCACATTAAAAAAAAAATTAATTCCAGTATAGTTTAACATTCAGTGATATTAACATTCAGTGATATCTTAGTCCCAGGTGTACGACATAGTGATTCAATGATTCCAAAAGTTCCTCACGGCTCATGGTGATAAATACTCTTAACCCCCTTCCCCCATTTCTCTCTCCCATTTCTTGACTAGAGGAACACAGGACAGCGGTGCTTGGGGCTACCATGTCCTGACAATGACCGCAGGCCTTTAGCCTCCTAAATCTCAGTGCCGCTCCTCAGTCTACTCTTTCCCAAAGCCTGTTTGCTCAGTACCTCCCTCTCCTGTGTGAGCTGTCACGAGTCCTTAAAAGAAAATCCCACTTCAGGTGCATTTCAGGGAAGTCAGACCCTGTCCACAGGCTGGAAAGGTTGTCCCTGTTTTTAGTACCCTTCATCACAGTTTGGTATAAATTTTACCGTGTTTAGCACAGATTTTTAATAGCCTGAGAATTAAGGTTCTGTTTCTCATTATTACCAAAGGGAAATTTTTATTCCCTTGTTTTAATGTTGATTCTTCGTTTTAGTAGATTCTAGGCTGGGGAAATAGTCTAGGTTTTAGCCCACCCTTTTTTTTTTTTTTTATTGTGGTTGGGAGTCTCCAACTGAATTTTTTTATATATACAATTTTTTCAATAGTCTCTTTAAAAATATTTATTTATTTTTGAGAGAGAGAAGAATGAGAGAGCAAGGAGGGGAGGGGCAGAGAGTGGGGACAGAAAGCGTGAAGTGGGCTCTGTGCTGAGGGCAGAGACCCCAATGTGGGGCTCAAACTTCAGGAACTGCTGAAATTTTTTTAGTGGAAGAAAGATAGGGTCAGAATTGGCCTTTACAAAAGTCACTTTGACTCTGAAGTGAAGGATACGGGGAGAATACTAGAATAGAGCAGACAAGAGAGAGACCAAGAGAAGATAGAAAGGGGCTGGGATTGGTTGGGCTGAACCTAGATGACTGAAAATGGCCAAGAGAGGATAGAATCAAAAGAAATGTGGAGGTCGATAAAGTATCAGGCAAATGCACATGACAGTGAGCTCTTCCCAGGCAGGAATAGTATCTGGGTTGGCTTTGTATCTCCAGAGCCTAGCTGAGGTCTGGCATTCAGTTGCCATTTAATGCTTATTAAACAGTACCGAATCAACTGATTGCTGGGTAAGAAAGAACTGAACATCACTGCTGTTTTGCAAGGTTGGTTAAAGAGAGGGTGGTGATGTCAGAAACTTTACTAAGGATTTAGAGGTGAAACAGTGCTTTGCTAAGTACTTTATGTACCCAGAAATCAAAAGGTAACTTCAGCATAAATAATAGGACTTAGTGAGAATATTAGATCTCAAATTAATATAATTAATAAAAATTTTACTTCTATGAAACAAATCTGAGAATTTAAGAATGGATAATTTATTTAAAAAATCTCTAACTCTAGAGTCTGTTAAGACTTTTTTCTTACTATTTATAAAAATAATTGTTAAGAAAAATTCATTTACAGAATAGTGATTAATATATAAGGTTACTGCTAGAATATTTCCCCTCTTTTTATTAAAATTTTTTTTAATGTTTATTTATTTTTAAATAAATAAGAGAGACAGAGTGTGAGTGGGGAAGGGGCAGAGAGAGAGGGAGACACAGAACCTGAAGCAGGTTCCAGGCTAACAGCAAAGAGTCAGACGCGGGGCTTGAACTCATGAACCAGTGAGATCATGACCTGAGCCGAAGTTGGCCACTTAACCAACTGAGCCACCCAGGCACCCTAATTGCCCCCTCTTTTTAAAGAACTATGAGAATTACAGTTGGAGTGAAGGACATTGATATCATGCCTTAGGTAGATTTTATGTGAGTACATTTCTTCTGCATGGTTTGTTCACACACTTTTCTGGAACCCATACCCTTAATACTGGCATCTGCAAGCACTGTAACTCTGGTTTTGTCTTTTCTAGAATTTCACATTAATGGAATCACATTTGGCCACTTTCCCTTAGCAAATGCCTTTGAAATTCCCATGTGTTGTGCTTATCCATTTGTGCTTATTTTTTACTTTCATTCCTTTAGTAAAAATAATGTACAGTTTCATTTTGGTGGGGATGCCATAATTTGTGGTTCATCTTGGATTTTTTTGACAAAAGATATTATCTTCAAATAATTTGTCTTTTACTATCCAATATTCATGTTTTTAAAATCTATATTTCTGTTCTGATCACGATAGAGTGCATTCTTGACTTGTTCTTAAATTTTTGGAAATGTTCTTTGTAGTCAATTTTTGGTAAAGGCTAGTTTTTAGGTGGAAAAGATTACCTGCTATCTGTAAAATACAGTTTTTCTTTTTTTTTTTTAATGTTTATTTTTGAGAGAGAGAGAGACAGAGAGAGAGAGAGACAGACAGAGTGCCAGCAGGGTAGGAGCAGAGAGACAGGGGGACACAGAATCCAAAGCAGACTCTAGGCTCTGAGATGTTAGCACAGAGTCCGATTTGGGGCTTAAACCCATGAACCACGAGATCATGACCTGAGCTAAGTTGGATGCTTAACTGACCGAGCCACCCAGGTACCCCATCTTTTTTTTTTATGAAAAAGTACTGAATTTTATCAAACATTTTTTCTACACATATTGAGGGCATCACATAGATTTTAGCTTCGAATTCTTAATATGAAATCATTTACTAATACTTTATTGTTAAATGATCCTTACACCTCGGGGATAAATACAATTAGGCCAAGCTGATGCATTTTGTACCCATGCTTATAAGTGAGATTGGTGAATTTTTTTCTGCTTGGCACTATCTTCATCAAAGCAATACAGTTGAGTGCTTAGGTTATTAAGTTTCCATCCCTATTCTCTTCTAAATATTTAAGGCTATCAAATTTCCTACCAACTTAGCTATGCCTCCTAAATTTTGATGTAATGTTTTTATTATCTTACAGTTTCAATATTTTCAATGTTCCCTAATTGTGTCTTTTTTGATTCAAGATCATATAGATGGGTTTTTAAATTCCAAAAGTATAGGGTTTTTTGGCTTTTATTTATTGATTTCTATTTTCATTTCATTAAGACTGGAAAACATGAGCACACGATATAAGTATAGGCTTATGATTGTTCTGTACGTGTGATGACACGTTTGTGACCTCACATATAGTCAGTTTTTCATTACTGTTCCATGGACGTTTAAAAGTGATATGTTTTCTCTGAATTTTTGTTTTTGCTCAAGCTTGTTTTATGTTGCTCATTTTTCTATTTCTTCAGAAGCTTTTTTTCACCTAAGAATTTTTATCAAATGTCTTTTCTCAAAAAATATCATTATGACCATCAAGTTTTCCATTTATTTTGTTTTTTCAGGTTGAGCCACATGAAGTTACTATTATTTGAATGTAATTTATGAAATGGCTTGCAATAGTGGTGGTTCCAATTGGTTCTACCTGATAAACAATGTGAAACGACTCTGGAGGAATATTTTCATTCCTGGTGCAACTAGATGCTCACAGAAATGCAATTCTTACTGAAGATCAGTTCGTAATCAGATATTAAAACACGCCCAATGGAATGTCTCTTCAAGACTCAGAGTCAGCAGTCACGATAAGAGAATAACCAATGCTAGTAAAACAATTCCAAAGGGACTAAAATAAGTATATTCTACAAGACTAAAGACACTCTTGTGGTATGAAAGGAAAAAAATATATATAGTTAAGAGAAACTTAAGTCACAAGAAAAGAATAAGTCAGTGTGAAAAAGAGAATAGATGATATTTACAAAATAATTACAGTATTTAGATATTAAAGGCATCAATGAATGATGGAGGTGGTAACATAGACACAACGGCAGAGTGAATCCAGAGTGAATTGTATGGTAGGAGGAAATCGCTCCAATGTAGTACAAAGATATTATAGAGATGAAGACGTGTCTACTATTGTTAATCACACACAACATGAATATCAAGCAGAGATTAGTCATTCCTAAAGGAGATGATAGAGCAAATGAGGGTGAGGCAATATTTAAATAAATAAGTCATAATAGTCTTTCAGAACAAATGAAGGTAGGACTTGTCAGGTTGAAGAAATATATTGTGATCCAATGAGAAAAATCAAAGAGAAATCCATAGTTTGAGTCATGAGGGTAAGCTTCTTAATTCCAAATGCAAGAAGAAATTTCTAAAAGCAGAGAGAAAAGACAATTCTCTACGAAAGACGAACAGCTAGACTGACAGCTCAACAGTAATCTGATGGCTCAGGAAGGGCTGGGACAGAAGACTCTCCAGGTGGCTGAGAATTTCACCACTAGCTGGGGTGTCATTCAAGAGATGAAGCCAGAGGCAATCAGTGAAGTGAGAAAATAGTGAAACTGTCCTCAAATGGCTAAGGACTCCATAACCGACTGAAATATCATGCGAGAATAAAGATGAAATTAATTCATCTTCACAAAACATCGCATTCTCACTAGAGATAAAAGTTCACTAAAGGAAACAAATAATGTATTGATAAAAACAAGAATTTGAACTCAGGAAGAAGGGTTGAAGTACAATCAGTGAAACAGATGCGTAGATCCAATGTGCACTAGCTGTAAAAATAATAGTATTAATTATTAAATTTGAAATGTTTTCAAAAGAGGAGAGAAATAAAATAATAGATAACAGAAGCATGAAATCTGAAAGGTATTAAAAAGAGAAGTGTAGCTACATTTATACTTATACATCTGTTTTTACTTTTTGGTCAAGTGACCATATGAACAGTTTCAGTTAACTACTGAGAGAATATCCATAATTCCAAAGAAGGGGATGGAGGGACAATAAAAAAAAAAAATGTGGTTAAAAGTAGATAAGGGACGCCTGGGTGGCTCAGTCGGTTGAGCCTCTGACTTTGGCTCAGGTCATGATCTCAGCGTCCCTGAGTTCAAGTCCTGCATTGAGCTCTGTGGTGACAGCTCAGAGCCTGGAGCCTCTTCACATTCTGTGTCTCCTTCTCTCTCTCTCTGCCCCTCCCTCACGTATGTGCTTTCTCTCTCTCTTTCTCTCTCACAAAAATAAACTTTTAAAAAAGTAGATAAGGAAGGGCAAAGAAGTAAATAATGTTACAAACCAAAATTAAAAAATTAGAGAGTAGAAAAACATAATATGTACAATCAAAATAAATAAAGGTGATTGAATTTTGCTATAAAAGAACAAAAGCATACTTTGAGTTTTAAAGTCCAACCTATTTCGACCAGGAAAACATCTAAAGTATAAAGACACAGAAACACTGAAAATAAATGGAAAACATGGCAAAACGGAATTTAGATAAAGAACTGCATTGCATTTGTTAATTATAAAAAAGTGATACAGCAGGAAGACGCAATATACTTGAACCCTTGATGAAACATTCCTTTGGGTATATTCTGCGATTATACTAGAATTATTAGGCTGAGCCAATAACTGCCATTGTTGTAGATCACTATGGGGTCCTTCTTATCTAGTCCTGCTTGCCCACCACTGCCCACGGGGGCCATTTTCCCTGTGCTCCACCCACTCCAGATGTACCTGTCTTCCTTCTGATACACCAGACTTGCTTCTGCCTGACCATGTTGTCTATGTCTGCAATTTCTTTTTCAAACTTTTACAGGCTGATCTGCTTTTGACATCTGAATCCTGAATTCAAATAACACTTCTTAAAGAGATTTAGTGGCCAATTGACTTTCTTGTCATGATTCTGATATAGCTTCTTCATAATGCTCATCAATGTCTGCAATTACCTTGCTTATTATTTTATTTACTAAGTTATTATTGGCATATACTTTCATGTGAGTAAGTGTCTTGCGTCTTCTGCATCTTTGTGTCCCAAACCACATAGAAATAACATAGAAAAGCAACTCAATGCATAATCGAATAAATGAACAAATTAATATCTACGCTATTATGGAATGTATTTTTTATGAGACTGGATGTATATTAGGGATGGAAACCACATCTGATTTGTTCTCTGTAAACGGGATACATCCCCAAGGCCTAGGCACAGTATGACAAACACCGATTGAAAAAATATATAAATCCCACTTCTGGAAATATTATTGTAATCAAAGATTATATACAAATGGAGACACCTGGGTGGCTCAGTCCGTTAAGTGTCTGACTCTTGATTTCACCTCAGGTCATGATCTCATGAACCCCAATAAGGCTCTGTGCTGATGGTGCAGAGTCTGCTTGGGATTCTCTCTCTCCCTCTGCCTCTGTCCCTCCCTTGCCGATGCTCTCTCTCAAAAATAAATAGATAAACATTAAAAAAAATATTACATACAAATGTGTTTACTATGGCATTGTTTAGAATAGCAAAAACACATAATGTACATGCTGAACAAGAGATCTATTATTAAATAAATTAGAGTTTTTCAATGGAATATTACTCAGTCCTTATATGTCACATACAGATTTTGTTCTCAGTAAAATATACAACTTAAAGATATAACAAATGAGTTAATATAAAATGCAATCTTAATTTTATAAATATATAGGTATCTTACCTCAATTTCTAGTTTTCTCTATCTTGCTACCCTTATATTCTAACAAGCTAGTGGTGGCTTTTAACCTTGCATCCATGTATTTCTTTGTGCCTTGAGTTTTTTCAGTAAGGATGTATTCATTTTGCAATCAAATTTTTGAATATTTATTTCAGTTACATTTTAAGTATTCATTCCTTAGAATTTTGGCAAGTTTTCAGAAATAATCCTGTCATAAGTTAAAAAAAAACACTTTTCAAAGGAAGACACAGAAATAGCTTATATAAAGGAAATGAAGCTTGATTAAGAAGACATTTTACACTTTCGTGATGGAAACCACATGAACTAACAGCACAACAAGACAACTGTGCATGTCAGCATTAATGCCTGAAGAAAAGAGCTGGAAATATTCAGGAGGGAGGAAAGGGTATGAAATAAAAGAGATTTACTACTGGGAAAGTGATTTTGAAATCTCCAAAAGAAGACATTTCTAAAGAAATTAAAATTGAGGGAGACACATTTGAACTTGCTGTAAAACTTAGTTAAAAAGCTTGAAAAGTAATAATGAAAAGTAATAGCAACTCTCAGGAGTTAAACCAACTAATTTACATACACAGTGTGCTTTAAATTGTTCCACGAAAGAAGCAAAGCTGTTATATGAAATTTTTAAAAGCAGTGCCCAAGCCATATACAACTTGACTTTGAACACTGTGGATTTTCCACAAATTGCTTCGATGCCTTCCATCTGGGTTGTCTCATTTAAAGCACATTTGAGAATAGCTGTTGCCTGCTTTTCAGAGGCATAATTCTTGTAAACCTTGATTATGGTTCAAAGAGAATGTAACTGGGCAGAAGGGTAGAGTTTCCGAATGCTTTATTCCACCTTGCCTTAAACTCTGTTACCCTGGGGCAGTTATGTAATTTTCCTATCCTGGTGGCACTCCAGCTAGAAAAATAAGACTGCATGGGTTGATAATCCCACTTTTGTCCTTTAGGGAAGTTATTTTTGTATTTCAGAGTCCTTATCTGCAAAATGGAACAATAGTACCTACTTCAGACGGTTGTTGGGAAGGTCATATATTGTGACATGGTACAAAGTGCTCAATAAATAAGTTGACAGTGATAACTGCCTTTCTCCCTCTATAAAAACTGCATCCATAACAATCTACCTTCTCTAGAGTGTGTGGTTTATATGAGGTTTTATATATATATATATATATATAGATATAGATATAGATATAGATATAGATATATTTAATCCAGGTTAGTTAACACTATATGTTAACTAACTTGGGTTTATTTTTTGTTTTATTATTTTATTTTATTTTTTAAATATAATTTATTCTCAAGTTGGTTAACATACAGTGCATACAATGTGCTCTTGGTTTCGGGGATAGATTCCGTGATTCATCGCTTACATACAACAGGTTCATCCCAACAAGTGCCTTCCTCACTGCCCGTCATCCATTTTCCCCTCCCCTCACCCCTCCCCTATCAACCCTCAGTTTGTATTCTGTATTTAAGAGTCTATATGAGGTTATATTTGTCATATTATGTAGCATAATATCTTGTTGGTAGCAGACTATGCAATCAAATATCCCTCTTCTTCCTATAAAGAATTTTCAAACGTGCTACACTTCCTCATTTGTGCTTCAGGCCATGCATATCTCTGTTGACACCAGTGAAATGGTCTACCCCTGTCCATTTGTTGAATGGGGGATTACAAGTGGTTACACACAGCTGAGTGCCGATGAATTACTCAGTTAGGATGAGATCTTCAATTTCCTGACTCTTAGGGTCTCATTAACTTCAGAAGGATGGATTCAATGCTGAGACCAGGAAACAGGAATGAATGAATGAATAGCATGTTGTGATTTTCATTGTACATACTTCAGTTTATTTGACGTGCCCCTAAAGAAGCTGTAACATTAACATAGAAGCATGCTGTAAAATAAAATGGATTGTACTCCATTTTATTTCATTTGTTTTTTTGGCAAAAATGTGAGGTGTGTGTGTGTGTGTATGTGTGCACTTACAAATAATGTTAAACTTTATTGTCAAAAATTTAGACAACTTTAAAATATTTTACAAATGAATTCATGAATGATAAACTGTATCTCGGAGAAAAGCTTCCCCATTAATCAGGATGGTGATAATTAGGGTTACAGATACAATCACAGGGTGTTCTGAGCCAACATCTTTTTTTGAGCACAGACAGAATTCCACAATGGGAATGACAGGGCCCCAGACAATGGCTAGTCCTCAACTTTATATAGGAGAAGTAGCTTCTGAAATTCATTGGGAAGAATGGGATTTTCTGGTGAATAAAAGAATAAGAACAATTTCTGTCATAGAATTGTGTAAGAACTCTATGAGTAAGAAAATTCTGTTTGAAAGTCATGTATCTTTTATCTTCGAGCATATATGTAAAAGACATTATCACTTAAAGTTTGGCACTGAACTTCTCCTTGTGTTGTGAATACTTTTACAAAAATAAAAGGGAGGTTCTAAACTTCCTGTCAAACCAATTTAATAAACCAATGCCAAAGAAAGATTTCTAAGAGAACTTCCAAACTATGCTACTCTTCCTGTATTAAGTACAAGCAATGCTTATGCACAGGGCTTCAATTCTTAACGTAAATTTTTCTTATATAACCATGCTTCTAAGTTTTAGATATTGGATGTTTTAAGTTTGCAGCAGCAGACTTTCTATGAGCATCTATTCTTTGTAGGGCAGTAGGGTGAGTCTTAGAACTTCACTGAAGGTCACATGTAGGATTAAATCTACATTAACTTTGCAGTTTATTCTGTATCAAGTATCATTTCAATGATGCTAATTCCTGATGTTCCTTACATTTTTAAATCCTCCGATCATTATCAAATCTCAGAATACTGTAGTCTTTCTTTGGAAGATCAAGAACAATAGAGGGAAAAATGGACAAAATACGATTATTAAGCCTATAACGAGGGATAGGGTGCATTTAGTTGAAGGGCCAGAGATAGAGATGTGGTTAAAAAATACAACAGGAAACAGAGGTCTTGGAGAAAAATATATTTGAACATTTTCCCCCTATATGTTCTCCTATGTATTTCATAATTTGTGATGTGTAGCTTAATAGGTACAGTTTTCAGGAAGGCAACATATGGTGAGACAGTACTGAGCACATATGGTTGTGTGTGTGTGTGTGTGTGCACGCATATCTGTGTATGTGTGTACACACATGTGCACACGCACACATATACATGACAAAGACAGCTGGGCTTCAGTCATGGTTGTATTAACCTTTCCCTGAATTAGTATTATGTACTATGTTTATTTCCTCCTGAATAAAATGGAATATTTATTTTTCCTTAATAGTCTGATTAATATTGACCTTAATATGTTGCCTCCTATATTTTAAAAATTAGGTAGGGGGTGAAGCTTGAGGGAGAAAAATCAAGTATAGAGACCAGGTTTCGGGTTTAATTCCAATTTCAATTTCAGGTTTGAATTAAAGAGAGAGAAGCAATTTATTTTAGTAAAGCCACTGGCAGATTACACTAATCCAGTATAACATCTGGTAACTCTTGAGTCTTTTATCTTTATCTATCTTTATCTACTACTTTTACGTTTTTGGTAAACAATGATTAAATGGCTGACTTGTTATACTTTACCCTGGGCGCCCTCTTTAGATTCTGTGTTGTGCTGTGCCAGGAGAACTTAATTAACAGCCTAAATCTTACCTTTCACCTTTATTCCACCCAGTAGAGTACATCCCAGGAGAGAATAAATTGAGGCATAACTGGCTTAGGCAGCCTGTCCTACCTTAGTGGGGGAAGACGTTTCTCAGAAAGGCTTCTCAGCAGTCAGGGTAGGCTAATCAGCAAGAGTAGATCTTGAGGGGGACTGGGGTGAGTGGGGAGGAGCAGGGGCACTTCCTGTGCACTGAGCTGAATAAATTCCTTCCAGGAATTTGCAATGCCTTGGCCTGAAACACAGGTTCTAATTTCCCTTGGGCTACCTGGACTGAGCCATGTGAGGCTTGGGAGAAGGGGGGGCATCTGTTTGAGGGGAGATGTCTTGTTTAAACTCACTGATGGGAAGAAAAAAAAATACGTCAAGACTTAAGCCCGACATTTGATTTGTATCTCGCATTAAAAATTTAGGGTTAGGTTGAGAGATTTGTTTTTTCTAGAACTATAAGAGCTATAAAGCATTTCTTAAAGCTAGACTTTTAGAAAGTCTTTAGAACAAAACAAAATTCCTCATGCATAGCAGAAAAACTGCAATAATATTTTAAAGTAAATACTAGAATAAATTGGAGTAGGATAGCATACTTCCCTTCATCAGAGAAACTTCTTAATGGAAATTTAATTTACTTCAATATACAGACAATGGTTAATAATTATTGAATGTTTACACCTAATGTGGATTATCTCATTTAAGTGCCATGATAGAAACCATTATCCTCATTTTAGACATGAAGAAAAGGAAACTTAGAAAGATTAACTAAATTGCCCAAAGTCATACGACTCAGCAGTGGTAAAGCTAATATTCAAAGTCAGGTTTATTTAACTCCAAAACTCAGCATTTTAACCTACAGACAGCATTTCTTCACAATGAGCTCTAAATTTGGCTGAGCCATAGGGATAAAAATCATTTGAAGTTTCTACCTCACAAATGAACGGAGGAAGAGGGTTTATAAACTAATACATTGGTATATTAGGGTCATCTATAAGTGTCTGGGGGCACAGAAGAGGGAGTGATTGTGGCTCTAGCATTTGAGCAACATTTCACAGTGAGAACACTTTGAGCATTTTTACGGTGTCCATTTTGGGAAGCAATCACTCCATTTATCTCTAAAAACTGGTATCTAGAGGCATCTGGGTGGTTCAGTCACTTAAGTGCCTGACTCTGGATTTTGGCTCAGGTCACAATCTCATGGTTCATGGGATCGAGCCCCACATGGGGCTCTGTGCCGACAGCGTGGAGCCTGCTTGGGATTCTCTCTCTCCTCTCTTTCTGTCCCTCCCCGTCTTGTGTGCTCTCGCTCTCTTTCTCTCAAAATAAATAAATAAACATTTATAAAAAAAATAAAATAAAAAAACCCAAACTGATGTCTAGGGAGGCATTGGCTGTCTTTGACTTACTCTTCTAAGATAAAGGTATTCGCTAAATGTTCATAAAAGAGATTTACCAGAAAGGGTTGATTCTGGAAAATGGCTCACATTCTGGGGTTGCTGCTACATCTCCACCAGTGGACTTGGGCCCCATGCGGGATGCGCGATGCACTTGGCTGCTACCAGTCGCCATGACTGCCTCACCTGCCAGTGCACACGTGGAGCACTGAACATACGCAGGCTCCTTCGTACCATCGGTGCAATTTTCTTTTCTCTTTCCTTTTTTTTTCTTTTTTAACTTGCTCTACAAAGCTTTTATTAACTTTGCAATTCGGAAAACCTCATATGATGAAAATCTGAACAGAAGGTCTCCGTGGAAACGATTTATAAACAACGTGAACTTGAAACTGAATGGGCAGGAAAGACAGCGGGTCATAGTCGAGTGAAGAGTGAGTAAATCCTTCGATTTACCTCCCTAATCTATGTCAGAATTCTATTTACTGTTTTCTGAAGGTTATCTCTAATTCTAATTGCCTGTTTGCATCCTGTCCTTCCGAGAAATTGAAGCCGCCCATGCCCTTTCGGCGAGAGTAACATGCCTTCCGTGTAATCAGGTGCGCCACTGTGCTGATGTGGGCAGTCTGCGGCTTAATTACAGACGTAGAGAGGGCAGAGGGAGGTGGACGATTCAGAGCCGGCAGCGAATATTAATCAGTGTTAATGAAAGCACAGCTCCCAAAGTTACCGCTTTTGCAAACGGCACCCCCATCATCCTTGATGCAAACAGTGAGGGTGTTCGAGCTGCTCAAAAATGAGTCATAGTATATCCCCATAGGGTTTTGTGTCCAAATAAGTGATGAAATGGATCAGGGGAGGGTTCAGGTTGGCACACGGTCCCGAAGCCCACTCCCCGGGGACCGTTTTCAGCCCACGTTCTTGACCCCGCTTCCCATCAACGTGGCTGATGGAAAAACTTCTCCAGATGGAAAGCAGCAGGTGGAGAGACACAAACCCAGCTGCCAGGTTATGGGGACAGAGCCACCAGCCTCTCACAGCCCGTCCTGTGCTCACCAGACGAAGACCAGTGGTAGCAAGTGTCTGTGGACTCAGGGCCGTCCTAAAGCAGGAAGCGGTCAAGCCCACCGAGACCTAAGCGCGCGCAAGGGAAAGAGGGGGCCCAGGATGGGCTGGCGTGGCACCAGACGTGACGGTTCCTTCTGCGGAACCATTGAGGAATTTCCTCAGAGAGGGCATGTGGGAGCCGTGCTGTCCCCTCCGTGTGTCCTCTCCAACGCATTTCTACATTCATTGTTTTTGCGTCCAACAAAGACTCAGTGCGAGCCTGCGGTGAGCCTGGTACCATCCGTGGTTTCTACCAGATTGATCTGTCATTTTCAATAAATGCTTAGCCATCCCCACAAATCCCGATTTAAAGACCTGGCTACAAAGTCCGTCCTATAGATATGCGAATGGTGACTACAAGTCAAGGTGACGGCCTTTCCAAGGAAAAAAGAACCGTGACCTCCTGGTAGGGTTTTGTTTCTTTCTTTTTCCTTTTTCCTCCCTAACCCCCCCTCATCTTTAAAAAAAATTTTTTTTTTAATGTTTATTCATTTTTTGAGAGACAGAGAGAGACACGACATGAGCAGGAAAGGGGCAGAGAGAGGGAGACACAGAATCCCAAGCAGGCTCCAGCCTCTGAGCTGTCAGCACAGAGCCCGACGCGGGGCTCGAACTCACAAACTGCGAGATCATGACCTGAGCCGAAGTCAGACGCTCAACCAACTGTGCCACCCAGGCGCCCCTCATCCTTTTTTAATTTTTTTTCTTTTTTAGTGTTCCTTGTGCTCTTAATACATCTGTTAATGGCCTTAGAGCAAAAATCTTAAGTCTAGCAATATTAAACAAATGGTATTTTTTTAAGCATTGACTTTTTTAAAGTTTATTTTGAGTGGGGGGGAGCAGGGGAGGGGCAGAGAGAGAGGGAGACAATCCCACAAACTGTTAGCTTATGACCTAAGCTGAAGTCAAGACTTGCATATTTAAGTGACTGAGTCACCCAGGCACCCTTTAAGCATTTACTTTTGAGTCAAGAGTTCAAAATCATGTTTCCTTCCCTGGAAATGTATGGTCTGCCTAAGTCTAGAGACAGCATCCCTAGAATGCGTCGTGGCACAAAAATTTTTCATTAACGCGTAAGTCAGAGAAATACAAACAGAAACTTACTTTCTAATGCAAACTAATCATCCTGATTATCTGGAAAAAATCAAGAACAGGAAAAGTCTTTACTCACACCCTCTGCAAGAAGACGTGACGTGACCCAACCTCTTACCAGCCATTTGGGCGTAGAGATTTTGCATAGTAGTGCCTCGTCCTTAGCTAACTTGTACTTGTTAAAGTAAGTTACTCTTTTTTTCCCAAATATTAAGGTAAATGCAGGATGCCAGTATTGACACGTTGGTCTTTTTCAGTGTCTCTCGCTACTATAGTTATAGAACAGGTGACAGAAATGAAGCCAATAAAATAGAGCAAGTGAAGTTTTGAGGGTGACCGGCCATCGAAGTTATAGGTACGTCTTAACAGAATAGATTTGTTTGCACACCATGAATATTTTTTCAGTTCTAGAACATGCAGTGCTTATTAATGAATCCCAATCTACTAAGGTTTAGAGATATAAAGCTTTTCCCCCTTTGCCTTCTGAATGAAAGCCTGCTGAATTTAATTCATATTGATCTCAGCTTCACAGTTAGAATGTAGGAAATATGATGAAAAATTCTAACGGTACATTTTTATTTCTCATTGCTACCTGCAGGTTATTTGACAATGTAACACCCACCATCGTCAGATTTTTCCCTTGACTCTGGAAGATCAGACTGTATTTTCCCCTTTGTAAAGAAGTGATGCCCTTCATGGAGCACCACCAAGGAAGTGAGACACAAAATAACTACACTTTCAAATGTGGTTTATTGAAAAAAAAATGTAGATGTGTATGAAGGGGTGCTAAGGTTCACTTTTCTATTTTTCTTTCTTGTTTTGGTAGTTTTATCCTGCCCTGAATCCATGAGCACGAAGCCTGTATAGATTCCACACCAATAAAAAGCTATGGTCAAAAGACTCTTGTCCTTTGCTTAACTCGACTGCCTCAACAGAACAAAAGGAGAATAAAATATATCAGCTTTGTCAAAGCATCTCTAACAATTTACCTCTGTATCTATTTAGATATTATCTACTCACCTAGGATCTAGCTATCCATCTAGATGTTTATATCTCTCTGTATATGATATAACTATAAAATAAGGAGTATGTAAAATATAAAATGTATTGCTCTAAGAAGCATACGATACAAAAGTAAACCCGCAATATAGTGAAATGTAATTTACATCAAATACATTCTGTATTTATTGGACTTGCAGTAATCACCTTAGTCGACACATATTTCTTTGTTACACAAAAACGACAAACAACCAAGGAAGACTGTGGTCTTGAGACCATACAAGCAAACTATTCATCATAATTGATAAAGCATTTAAGTCCTTACCTTGCTGGAAATTAAGATCAGTGAGATAGATCCTAGAGTGTTCTAATCAGTTACTGACTCTGTTATATTGTAAGTCAACACTGTCCGTTGGCAAGTCTTCAGCAGCGTTTTGAGAAATTGAAATGCATTCTGGCGTTGTTTTGTTGGATGCATATGAAATTATTTCTGATATTGTGTATCAGTCTAAATGTCAGCTCTTCCTTTGGAGAAAAATTCCCCACACACTACCATGCAAACAACAATCTTTCATCTGCTGAATTTATAGACCAAACTCTTGTCAAAACCCAAAGGTATCACGACATTGGCTCCAACCTTTTTCCAACTTATTTGTAGTAACATCTCACTTTCTTTTTGCTTAGAAATGTGGCCATTTGTATTTTTGCATGAAAAATACAAAAATACATGTATTTTTTATTTTACAAAATAAAGTTATTATTTTACAAAAATATTTTATTATTTTATTAAACATCAATATTGTTAAAAACAAGACAGTAGACTCAATATGGAGTCACTTAGGCTAAACCTCATGATGCCTACCCAAAACTTAACACATAATTAGAGTTTCTGCTCTCCCAGAAACAGACTCTTAAACCAGTTAATGGGGAACTATGTGGTCAATGCTAGTGAGGGATTCTATCTTATAGACCTCTGTGGTCCCCTTAAGGAGATGAC
The DNA here is from genome assembly GCF_018350155.1 of Leopardus geoffroyi. Classification (NCBI taxonomy): domain Eukaryota; kingdom Metazoa; phylum Chordata; class Mammalia; order Carnivora; family Felidae; genus Leopardus; species Leopardus geoffroyi. Next base: position 86,189,091 of record NC_059339.1, on the reverse strand, counting down.
TTTGCTACACCCAGTTCATTCTCGTCCAGTATAATTTCCTTGTCCCGCTCTGTCTGCCTATAAAAGTCTTTCATTACATATAGCTCCTCAGACCTCCTTCCTATCTGCTATATGGCATGCTTTTCATTCATGAATAACTGAATAAAGCCAACACGATTTGTAAAATTTACTCGGTTGAATTTTGTTTTTTAACAATAATTACACCTATCTGTTTAGGTTTAAATAAAAATAACCTTACACTAAAAGCATATTTCCTAATTATTTTTAATCATAGGAGCAAGCAAGATTAATCTCCCAAGATCACGACTTAGCATTTGAGCAGAAGCAAAAAGCAAGATGCGGTCTCCTCTTTGTGATCCACAAGACATTCAAGAGTCTCCTCGACCCTCTACTCCTTATCCTGTTAAAGGTTTTCTCATACAAAGAAATAACACAAAAAGATAATAACTCTCCATAAGAGGGTTCATTTAAAATATAAAATGCAAGTACCAGCAACAAATGACTAAAATTGTTCTGACAGCTTTTCCTTGCAGAACGAATCCTTCATCATTAATTCCCACTGACCAAATTCCATTAGTTTAGGTTTGAAATGCTGGCAAGCAGATATTGCCTTAAAAATACACCATTTCAGTTGCCGCATCGCCAAAACATTTTGCTGTTGTTGTTGAAAGACTTCGTGTTATCGATATGAGCAAAAGTTAAAGTATGAATGGAAAAACAGTCTGAATGTCCAACTATGCTGAAGGTCATACCGGTCATTTCTTCACCAGGGATTTACTGGGTGCCTATTACGTTCAAACCCATTGTGCTCAAAAACTCTTTGTTGGATGAGTTGTTTTTTAGCTGTGTTTTGTTAGCCTTATTTTTCTAAGTTCCCACTTCCTTCAGTCTTGGTGAGCTGTAAGTCAATTGCTTATAGCTGAATATTTTATCTGAAGGATGACTATTCATTTTAAGACAACAGGGAAAGAATAGGAAAAAAAAAAAAAAAAAAGAATGCCAAATCTGAGGTTTGTGCTGCAGTCGTTCAAATACCTGCTGTCTATGAATCTGATTCATCTGGTGAACCATTCCCATTTTAGTTAATTAACCATTAATCATTAGGAAAAGTACAGAAGCAAAGTATTCACACTTATCTCCTGCCTTGCACCCTCCAGAATTATTTCTGTGCCAAGGCTCTGGCTACACTTGAAGACTTTTGAGAATCGGTTTGTGTAGTGTTTTATTACAGAGCCTGAAATCAGCCCCCTGAACTGATATTCAATCCTATTAAAAAAGGATGCTAAGGAAAAAATCCTTCATAAAACAGCATGAAACAGACCCTAGGATCAGCTACTTTAAGCTTCTGATAATGTTTTGTATAATGTTCCAGTTAAGTTCCAGTTTTTATGTATAATGTTCTAGTCAGGTGCCAAATACAGTCCTCAGCCCTCAGCGACTTTTTGGAATAATTTCTACCATGAGACTGTGCAATGATAGCTTTAGAAATGCCACTATAAATCTCAGAGCCCCCACTGTGGCCAGTGACAGCTGATAAATGAAAAATGGAGGAAACGGAAGCAAGGCAATTTGCATGCCTCCTGGCCCACCTGTAGGAAGCTAATGGAGGTGCCGCTTGATTATTTTCAAGTTACTTGCCTTGCAAACTGTAGATTTCTCCAACACTGTTCTGACGGGTGATGTGATGCCAGTAGGCGCTACGAGGAAGAGATATCGATTTGGATAACGTCATTGGCTCAGTCAAGCTTGTCTGAAGCTAAAAGAAAAAGGAAATGTGTCAGGCTTGATGCAAAATATTAGACTGAAATCTGCCCTTTCAGAAGTTGAGGGTTAAATGTGGGCATTATGTGACCAAATCTGTTATAGATACCTGTCTGATTTGCTGTTTAAGGTTAGCTTTTTTAAAAAAAGGTAAATGAATGACTCCAAACATATATGAAGCGAACACTTATAGACAATTGGATCTCATTCATTGATTTAGAAGGAACAAATAGATGGTACAACTGATTCCAGGGAGAATTCAAAGGGCATACAGTTAACCAGGAGCGCAGGGAAACTGCCAGAAATAACCAGGTGTACCCACCACCAGACAAGTTTGTGTGCATTTATTGAACAAGAATTATGTGCATTACTATCAGCTTTCTGCAATTTACTGAACTATAAAATAGCTCAGCTTGGGGGCGGGGGCAAGCCCTTTCACAAACACATACTCCCAAATGGCACCAAACACAGGATACCATTAATCTTTTTCACCCATTTCCGTTTACAATTTTTCCAGACACCTCCTCCCGCCCTTGCCCAAGGGATCTTTTCTCCAACGGACGTTTTTTTTGCGCTCCTGCGATAGGATCTTTTACATATTAAAAACGTGTTTTCCCTGAGAAGTTCTGTGATAAAAATGTGGCAATTATGTTCTCACTTGAAACATACATTTTAAGGGTAGCCCCAGAGATCAACACGACGTCACTCAGGTGCTCAAGCATAGGATTCGTTCCGAGAGACTGAAACTTTACGTTGCATTTTCAAGAAATAAATTCACTTTGATTGATTCACTCTAGGTTTTTAAAAACCTCCAGAAATGGTTTTATTTGTTCTTAGTGCACATTTCCCTGACACAATCTGAGCAAATGTTCACTTTCTGATGGGCAACGGGAAATCCTCTAATCAATGAAACCTCACATTTCCTCCTGATTGAATACCTGACTCTTGGCAGAAGGGGGAGCTGCGAAGATCACGTCTAAGCTCAGGTGTGAGCTTAGAGACCTGTTTGCTCCGTGCGGGTGCCTTTTCCCACCGCCCCGCCCCCCTCTGGCCCTTCCCATACTTTGTATACAGGTTCCCACTGTCCACTGAAGACGTGATCAGAAAAGGACCTGATAGGCTGTAGCAGGCTCTTAAAAGCTGAGAGGTTTCTCCATTTTAATGGAAGATGGAGCCAAAGGGCGTGAATGTTTTGACGTGATTCCACATTTTCAGCAGTGAGGCATTTCTACAACCGCCATGACTTGCCACCAAAGCGCCCTACTCCGTGACCTTGAAAGTCTGGCCCTGTTAAAGGTTATTTTTTTTAAAGATGGCTTTCAGTAGCAACATTGTAACCAATTTATAGATTTTTCAAATTGTGGGATAGTTCGAAATTTTCCTTCCTGTCGTGAAAACAGATATGCTAACCAAACCAACAGCCTGTGGTTGGTAGGTGGAGGGAGTGGGGGAGAAGCCAGGTTTCTGGGTTATAATAGGGTGGTGCTTTCTAGAACCTTTGGGGTGTTTGTTAACCACACACACTTCTGGATTTTCCCCAGACCTAACACTTGGAGAATCTCTGTGTGTGGGGCTATGCCCGTTAACAAGTATCAGGATACATACTAAATATCCACTCCTGTAAGGAATAGAGGCAAAGCTCATTTTACAAAATTAGCACTGGGACAAAAGGGCTTTCACCTTTAAAGCCAATTTCTCATGTGAGGTATAAACTGAATTCCAACACATAACGTCTTTAGTTAGTGTGAGCAATGCCCATTAATAAACATCAATTAATCCATAAAGCCAATCTCATATTAATCACACTTCTGTCTACACTTTATTGTTCTAATATATTGTGATTTGTTTATTAGTATACAATACACCATCCGTGGTCAATTCACCTTCCCCAAATTACTTTTCCTTCTATTTTTTAATTCTGGGAAACATATTTCTTCCTAAATGGTCGGTCTTAAGCACCATGGAAACACAGTAAACATATTTTTCTCCTGGAAACAAATAAGTTGAGAATTTCCTCCATAAAATTCTCATCTGAATCACCAATTGTTTCTTCACCTCATTTCTCTACTTCTTGGTCTTCAAGGTTTTCAAATCACAAGTAACCTTTAACCTTCTATTTCTTCACTTGTTTCTTTAGTTTCTTTTTATTCTACTTCAATATCTAATTCAGAAAAGTGAAAAATCTGTGTTTGAAAACCTGAATGTCTACGTTCTCCCGATCTCGGCCAAAGGTACCTATCTTGTCCATCATACCTCAGATTTTTAATCTTCTACACATCAGAGAATCCATTCCTCAGTTGTTATTCAAAACCAGGTATTGAGTATGCTCATGAACTATCAAGCCATTCTGTGCAATGTCTTTCAATGGAATCGTATCACAGGTGGTACTCAATATGCATTATTTGTGTGGAGGATTGAAGATGGCTGCATTCAGATACAGGGTGATGGGCCCCCTCCTCTTAAATCTCGGCTGACCAGTGACTGATTTGATGAATAAGGCAACGTAGACATGACATTATGTCTGTTTTGGCTATGTCTTAGATGGCCTCTACCTGTCCTCTTCCCTCCACCTGTCCTGAGTTACTCTGGAAGTCTGACTACTCTCAACTGCCATGTTTGGACAAAGCCCAAGCTTACCATGCGGGCGGGCCACGTAATTCAACGTTTGAACCCTTCTTAGAGGATCCAGCCATTCTCGTTTTACAGATGGAAAAATCACAACCCCCAAAACTCAGGGATTTGCTCACGGTAAAATCCCAACTATAGACCCTCTAATAGGAAACAGTTCTCTTGATTTCTTAGTCCACTGCTTTTTGGACTTTGATGTTGATCTCTGGGGGAAAATGAGCTTCCTCTCCAACATGTTACAATATATAAGAATACAGCTCTATACTTTCAAAGCACCCACCCTGCCAAAAAGAAGCAGGTAGGTCCTGGAAACTTTGGGATTCCGGTACTGGCCACAGCACCTTTTCCTGCTTTTGCCAAAATAATTATCCAGGTTACCTGATTGCCTTTTGCAATCTCCCTTTGCTATTTTGAGATTCTGCCTCCCCCTGTGATAAACATTAATGCTAATTTGTGTCCCCCTACATAAATTCATCTGTCTATTAAAAAAAAACCTGCTAACCAACTTTACTTTTGGTCTGTATCTGCCCAATAGTTGACTAGAAAATTTAAAGCCTTATTAGCACTCGAGGTATAAATCTCAACAATTGTGGGAGGAAAAAGGTAGCATTTATAGGTTAACATTTATGAGTCATTCCCTATGTGCCTGGCAACGTGCAAACTGATTTCAGATGTTGTTTAATATCCACATAAATTGTCAATAATCACGCCATCTGAACTTTGCAGTCAAGGAAAATGAGACTCAGAGGGATAATATAATTTTTTTCATGGTGACATAGGCAGTGAATGATGTCTCTGAGACTTCAAAGACCATGATGTTGAAGAGAAGAAAAGATGCCTTCCCTACCTTTCGAGGTCTTCTAGTTGGACTAAGAGTTAAATTTACCTGAGACAGATTTGCAGATAAAAAACCCCAAAGTTTTATTACGCGTGCACGGAGGCCCAATAATGAAACTGAGACCCAACGAAATGATCAAGGCAGGTAGATTTTATACTTTTTAGACAAAAACACAATAAATCTGTGAGGAACTGACGGGACAAAGAGACGTTAACCTAGGAAGCTTCCATTAGTAAGGACTTCTGGGGGTGCCTGGGTGGCTCAGCCAGTTAAGCATAAGACTCTTGGTTTCAGCTCAGGTCATGAGGTCAGTTTGTGAGTTCAAGCCCCGCATCGGGCTCTGCACTGACAGTGTGGATCCTGTTTGACATTTCTCTTTCCTTCTCTCTCTGACCCTCCCGGCTTGCTCTCTCTCTGTCTCTCTCAATAAATAAATAAATAAAAATTTAAAAAAATAAGGAATTCTAAACCAAATTTGGGCTAAGGCAGTAAATGAGTAAAAAGTAATAAGGGGGTGTTTATGCGGCCTTCTCAGCTCCCAATTTCCCATCTCTGGTGACAAGAAGGTGCCATTCTTTCCCGGAGCAGGGAGGGCGCCTTTCACACAGGAGATTTACTTCCCGCCTTCAGTGGGACAGAAGAGGGTCTGAGTGCCCTCTTCTTGCACAGGCTGATTTTAAGTAGCTTTAATTCAAAATCATCAATACGCCAGAGTGGCACATTTTGGGGCAGCGTGCCCTTGGCCCCTAAATCTTGGCAGACACAAATCACTGTGAAATAAATGACGGGATCCTTTCTCCTCAGGGAGCAGATGTGAGGAGAATTGCACCAACCAGGTCAACCGCATGGCCCAGAGGCAGGGACGAGTGTGCCTCTCTCCAACGTTGAGGGGAGGGCATTACAACCACAGCCGCTCAATCCGGAGTTGTTAGGCACACATGCTTGGCTGTCAGCACACCTGTTCTCACCCACGGACTCCATCTCTGCCTTGTCATTTGACCTCAGGCAACACGCTTAAAACATCTTTTTTTAAGATTCAAGTTTTCCTTCTCTGCGAACTGAAGTTAATATAATCTACCTCAAGTGTTGTTGTTAATATTTCATAATATGATGCTTTTAAAGGGAAGAACACAACATTTGCCCCATCTGAAGAGCTTGGTAGAAACTTCTGGCTCACTCTTGCCTCTACTACATGGGAGAGGTGGCTTACAACAGACGCATCTCTGCGATACGTGATCAAGACATGGAAAGGTGTCCAAAATGAGCTATCAAACGAGTAACAGTGAAGACTGTTGGGTTCTCAGACAAAAGTCTAAAAGCTCAATCGAAGTACAAAATTCAAGAAATAGGAATATGTGGCACAGATGTTCAGTATGGGCAGGTGCGAGAGGCAGGACACGGGCAAGACCCAGGGGAACAACGTTGGTAGCAGGGTGTGGGCTGCGTGTGTGCGTGTGGGTTTGCACACATGCGTAACATAAGCCGGGAAAAGACATTGGTTTTAAATGATTATGGATCTCCTGAGTGGCTATGTCGACATGTTCCCTGGTATGGCTGAGACCAGAGGAACTGGGTAGGGAACGACACTGTAGAGAAGAAGCACTCCAAAGCTCTGAGAGGTCAGGGGACATGAAAAGGTAACACGCGAGATCCATGTCAGAGGTCACCAAAACACGTCATGCTGCTTAACAAGGAAATGGTGAACCCAAGTGCAGTCCCAGTCGGGAATAGTTTATTTGTTCTTGGAAAAGGGCTCATGAAACTTGAAAACTGTAGAGAAAAAGAAACCCCAGAGAGCTCTAGCCAGCCAAGCTCAGCACTGTTTGGATTTACTCAAACAGTCCTCTGAAGTTTGAAGGTTTACGGGCAATTGGTTTTTCACAGACTTGACTTAATTTTCAATAGGGGACAACTCACACTTAATCTTCCATTTTATTCAAGATAAATGAAAAGGAATTAGAAGATACCTTGCTGAGTTGGCACAAGACTGACAAACACGATGTCATTTAGTCATTTAATGGAAGTTGCTAGATGTCATTTAGAATTGGACTTTGCAGAATGTTATTCTGGTTATTTTGGTTTAAACTTGAACCAAAATGTATGTCATCATTATATGTTTTAAACCACGTATTGATCAAAGTACTTTCATAGAATGTAAAAAAGCCGAGCTTTAGGATAACATCAGAAATGATTACAAACATATGCATAAGTACTTTGAACACCATTCTTATCTGTAACCAGTAATGTCTTTAAGAATATATATATTCTTTACTTATCTATCAATTATCTATGAATCTCTTATTTGTAAGTAGACGCATTTAGGGAGCTACTCTCTGAATATAAGAAACATGATGTCTACATATTGAAAGATGACATTTCATGTGTAAATAAAATGTTCACTGTCTTGATTTTGTAATATCTAAATTATCTAGAGAATGTATTAAAGTTTATATAAACAATTTCCAATGTCTGCACATAATGAAAGCTGGGATGAACTTTTAACAGGGGTTATAAAATTTTACCCACTCAAAAATAAAGCTCAGCGTTTTTCTTTTGCCACCCATCTCATGACTTAGCTAATACCTGGGCTTTTACTGCAGACCAGCTGGTACCCTAACAGTCTGAGTAGATATTATTCTTGCTCCTTCCTTCCCTCTTTCATGAAAAGGTAACTAAGACACAGCAAAGGTAAATGCCTTATACGAGGTCACACAGCTCTTTCTTTCTCTAACGTCTACCTGGATAGCCACTGGGCTGCTCCGCTTCAGCGAATACATCCATTGAATAAATAATAATTCACTGGATACTCCCAGAAATTGACAATTATGCTCACACTCCTTGCAAGTAAGCTTACGTATCTCCCCACACAATTCTTACAACCGTCTGGTGGATTCTGATTGGCCCAATACTGGCCGGCATCTTTTTCTTGCCATTTTATCCACAGAAAAGACCCTCAGATTCTTTGTGTTGTCTGTGTACATTCCATAATTATGTGTTTATACTCGGAGTCATCTCGATTGCCCTTTGAAATCTATTGCTCTTCTTTAAGGAGCTCATTCTCATAATTGGCATGAGCAGATTGTATGCCCATGAAGAAATAAGGCTATCTGAGTTAAGAGAGAGAGAGAGAGAGAGAGAGAATCATCCTTATAGTCTCCCCATTATTCTTTGATTCTAGCAATACAAATAACAAAATTGTTTTTTTAACATGAAAATTGTACTCTTTTCTGTCAGCCAGTCATTTTCCTCACACATTATCAACTCTAATCAAGTTGATTAAATATAAAAAACTATATATATACAAGATGCATCTTCTGAACTGGCATCTAGAGCATCTACAACATATTTTGAGGAAAAAACACGGTATAAATAAAATTTATACTATTATAATTGTTACAGCACCACTTGCTAGAAAAATTACACATTGACCCCTTACCATTTCTATCTCATTTGTGCCTTTATGCACAAATGAGTATTTTTCTGTGTCTGTGTGTTTAGAGACTGCATTTTAGTGTTTCCATTTAGTGTTCTGAGCACTGGAACAATAGTAAGTAAATGGATTAATTAGGATCACAGGTCCACTTTAGTTATCAACTATAATAATTTGTTCTAATTGGGCTTGTGTTGGTTCATTATAATCAGTGTCTGTGATCAATCAGTAAAAGAAAATTTCACATATATGCAAATGGTATTTCCCAGCAGGGAATCAGCCACTGTCAGTAATAATGAAGGCTCTTGTCTTATGATTAATAACTGACAATACTGAGCAATGGAATCATGAGTAGAACTTTGAAGAATGAATTTATTAGCCCATCTTCCTATATATTAGATATTACACATCACTTGTGATCCCAAATTGCACTTTCAAACTTTTCCTACAATTTCTTAAACTTCAATGAATATACCTAGAAAAGAAGTTGCAAAAAGTGTTAAAATTTTTCTGTGTTCTCCTCATCAGAGTATTATGCTTCCAAATTCTTCAAATTTTTCCACGTAGGAAAACGAGTTATTTATTTATTTTTTCACAGCAGGTAGAGATTCCTGTAAACTGTGATAAGAAGAATGCCTTCACTAGAAGGGAAACCAAACTGTCTAGGATAGAGCCCAGGCTTTGTCATTCCTCCACAAATTATAAATAAGCCCACGGTACTTATGGTCTTGAAAGATAGATGTACTTCAATTGAAGGATATATTATTTGGCGACAGCTGGGAATAACAATGGGGGGTGTTTGCAACACTGCTTGAAACGAGTACTACGGTATTTCGCACGCTCTAACACGCCATCACCTGAAAGACAAAACACTGTTTTAGGTAGCACTGTGAAAGAATAGGTCTACCAGTTAAACTCTGACTCATATTTGACCTGAGAGATGTTGAAATATGAAAAAAGACATGTGCATCTTGGAATCGATGGAATGCAATAGTATTTCCCTATTCATGCAAATATTTAGGACAAAAAATAACCATTTCAGGGGCTGGAGGTAGTCAACACTTGGGTAAGTTTTGTGACAAACCGTAACTCTAAGAGGGCAGATTCCTTAATTCCTCGTTGCTATTGGAATTAGTTTTCTATGAAGCCAGCTTCGTTATCTCTCCCGGGCTCCGCACTTCGCCTTTCCCTGAGATGCCTTCGCCCTTGGTAAGATGACAGCATCGCAAAATCTCCATCAAAGACCCCCAAGCCACCCTGGGTCTTGTACATAGGTAATGTACACAATGGGTAGTGTAACCCAATGGGTAGCGTACCCTGGGTAGTGCAACACAGTGCTGCTCCGGCAGAAATGTCTTTTCATCTGACAGTAGAAAAGGAAACAGGAGAATTTGTTTTTAAATGATTATTGTTCAAAAGGTTTACTGTCTTGGAACAGTCAGGTTGTTTAGTTTGTTAAGTCTGTGAGTTTAACGTGCTTCTATTCCTTATGTTTCTACTGACAAGAGCATGTAAAATGACAAATAACAGAGAAGGAAAACCCTTCGTTTTCTAAGCAAGAAGTTTTATGTGAGACTCTATTATTCTTTTTTTTTTTCTATCCACCAGAGCTTAGGATGGCAGGGCTGATAGCTTTGGACAGCAGCGCACTCGGCCAGCCCTGCCGGTGGTTCTGGGGCCTTGGAATAGGGTTGCTGTCTTGCTGGTATTTTAATAATATTGATGCTATTTGTCCTTAACACAGAGCTCTTCTGGTGACCAGGTGGCAAAAACTATTGGAAATAGGAATATTCCAAACACTTTTTTAAAGGATACACTGTAATTCTTATTATGGAAGGCTGTTCATCTACAAATAGGCTTGTAAATCACTCGCAGTGTTGCAAGGTTAGAAGTTACTAATGACAATGCCCCTTTCCTTTCACTTACTCATTTTTTGTAAGGTATCAGGAAAATTCAATAAAGAAAATTATTCATGTCTTCTCAATTGCTCCTTACCTATGGGATTTTATAACACATGTAAAGCTTATGAACACAAAAACCAAATGGAAAAAAGGACTTCTTTTCATATTGTGTGTGTGTGTGTGTGTGTGTGTGTGCACGTATGTGTAACAGATCTATGAAAATTAAATTATTTCAGGGCATTTGAGGCCTTGTCATTTTGGATGATTTCAGCCTCACCAGGCTGAATCACAAGGGCACATTTGTGATATGGTTTCTGATGGATGGCTTCTATCACAAAGACAAGAAAATTTCCCTGATAACGTTGCACATGTGGGGTAGAGCACCTATAAATGCTTTTAGTAATAGCATTTCAAGAACTCTGGCAGTTCTAAGAACAAGAATGATCTCCAAGAAATGGAAACAAATTGTAGAGGTGCCATTTACTTAAACATCCAGGTTTAATAATTGCCTCGGGGATATGTGAATCTTGGTGAATCCTTCAGAAATAGCCCTAGTTCAAAATTAGTACCATGGCTCAAATATCCCAAGCACCCCCAAAAACCAAAACTTTCTTCTGAAATAAAACTGTTTTGGGGTTAACAAGTAAAGAAAATACAGAGGATTGCTATCTCCTTGTATGACCACTTTCTGATGCCCACTTGGACAGAAGAGCGAGAAGCGGAATGTCCACATCTAAATGCAAACGGGGAAGCGTGTCTTCTTGTAGTGCAGAAATCATTCTTCATGGTGGCTTACCTCAGGGCCTCCCAATAAGTTGGTGATCTAAGAAATCAGTCAGGGTCCGCTGTCATGACCATACGAATGAGCTCAAGAGGTGTTTAAAGTAACAGTGACCAAAATTTTGTGATGGTGTCATCTTGTCAATCTATCTAGAAAAATTTCGATGGCATGGAAAGGCATGGAAAATGTGTGCTATTTCAAGGAGTAAAAGTAATGAGATAATCTTACTTGGGCAGTGTAAATTATTTGGTCCCACAAACTTCTGGGTCACTTGAGAGAAAACTTTCTTGCTCTTCTCTTGTATTCCAGATACGTCCAAGCAACATTCTGAGCAGAGTAACCAGTTTACAAAGCTGTGAGTGGGTATTTGATGGCTAAACTCTACTTAAAAACTTCTTGGATCGGGTTAACCATCATTAACTCTTTCATTACCTTTCTCAGTGAAGGAAATAAAAATATACTAAAAAAATTGTTTTAATGTTTATTTTTGAGAGACAGAGAGACAGAACACGAGCTGGGGAGAGGCAGAGAGAGAGGAAGACACAGAAACTGAAGCAGGCTGCAGGCTCTGGTCTGTCAGCACAGAGCCAGACATGGGGCTTGAACCCACAGACCGTGAGCTCATGACCTGAGCCAAAGTCGGACACTTCACCAACTGAGTCACCCAGGCGGCCCCTAAATAAAAATATTTTTAATAGCCTTACCAATTTAATGATTCTTGTTATCCAGTATTCTAGAGTGCAAATGTACTATTTTGTTCACAATGCTGGGAAATTCTTCTAGATATACGATTAAACAAGAGTAGAAATGCTGCCTAACTTAGATTATGGAGATAGGTCAAAACATGTTTATTCTTGTGTCCCCACCAAGAAGGTAATAAACAAGGGCAAACCAAGGTTTTATACATGTGATGCCAAATGATTATATTGAATTCCCTCTGTTTCAGTTAAGAAATGGTTGTTGAGACATCATTTCTCATCCAAATGTATTTATCTATAAAACAGTAACACTGTTAAATCATCTCTCTTTGAAAGGATGGAAATGAATGCATCAGTAGCCCGAATAACAATATTTGGGGCATTTATTGCTTATATAGCTGGTTAGCAATTTGATTTTGTAAAATCTCTTAAATCACATTAAAAATCTGTAAACATTTTCTATGTGCTCAGTAATCATCTCACATGGGCCATTTTTAGAACCGGAAGCCAATGAGGAGTGTCATCTTCTTACTCTGTGCTAGATACATAATAAATAAAGTGCATCATTTTTACAGCTGAGGTTTTGGGGTACCTTTCCAACTCCTAGGTTACACTTTTGCCTAGTTTATAGCATAGGCCTTCATTTAATTTAAATAAGCAAATGAAGAGTTAGAGGGTATTTAAGTACTATTTCAGAGTTGTTGGAACTTCTTTTTTCAAAGAGATGTGTGCATGCAGGGGTGCCCGTGTGGCTCACAGGTTAAGCGACCGACTCCTGATTTCGGCTCAGGCATGATCTCGCAGTTTGTGAGTTCCAGCCTTGCGTTGGGCTCTGTGCTGACAGCACGGAGCCTGCTTGGGATTCTCTCTCTCTCCCTCTCTCTCTGTTCCTCCCCTGCTAGCGCTGTCTCTATCTCTCTCAGAGTAAACAAACAAACAAACATTAAAAAAAAAGAGATGTGTGCATGTAGAGGCAGTCTCTTAAAATAAAAAGTAAAAATGATGCCCGGGAGACCTGGCAATCTTTACATATGGTCCCAGAATTGGAGGAATCTGGGCAGTTGAGTTGTGATAGCATGCCCTCTGAAAATCACCAGCTGGGTTTACCTTGAAAAATAGACTAGATATGGAAGAGTCTTATTAGCATGAACCTTCAGAGAAAAGCATAGCTGTGCAATTGTTTTTGAAATTAAACCAAATGCTCCATTTGCATGTGTGCACCAAACTGATGGAGTCTCTGATTTTGTGAGTTCTAGAAATAGTTTCTTTGGTGGAGCCGTACTGAGCCTGCAGTTTAACTCCTGTCCCACTTGTCCTTCCATCTCCAAGCACCAAGGTCCACAGCGCACCCCTCCAGCTGGAGACAGCCTGAGATCTTAGTAAGTGGACTGCTGGTTTCTAACCCCTTGACAGCAATCGCGTGGCTCCGCTCTGGGGATTTGCCTCTCAGCTGCACGGGACATTATCATGTTTATCACATACAACAGCATTAAGAGCAAATGTGAATTCAATTTTGTTTTGCAAATTTTTTGGCACAAGATTGTTAGACATACTCAGGAGGGATTTGAAAGATATTATTTAGCTACGGTTGGGAATAACAATTTAGTGTCTTCACAAACATTGCAAGTCTTATAATTATTCAAAATCACTCCTACAGATGGATCGCTGTTATAATAATGAAGCTTTTGTGGCACTTGCCGTGTGCCAGGTCTGTTCTCAGCACTTTGCAGATTTTAATGCAGATACCTCATAACGGCCAAATCAGTAGAACTGTTACGTCCTCATTTTACAGATAAAGGCAAATGAAACATTTGGAAGTTAATAACCCAGGATGCCCAAGATGGCATAGCCGGTAAAGGGTGGAATTGGGATGTGAACCCAGGACACATACTGAGTGCTTTCCCTGATAGTCAACAGTATTGGAATTTTCTTCAAGACAAAACCATTCAATGACTTTACTCAAGAGCATTTTGCCTGTTGAGAACAGCTCTACGTAAAGAACTACGACTGTTAAGTGTAGCTAACTGCTGTTAACTAATAGCAAGTGACATCACAACCGTTAATTTTGGTTGCAAGCATCAGATTCGGAAATAATTTGAAATCTGATAGTTCTAATTGCTCAGTGATTTAAGCCACTGGAAAAATGTCACATTAATTAGATAACTGTTACAATGGCTTAAATGTAACCCAAAACTTTCTTCAAGACTAAGTGATACCAATGTCTTATTAATGCTTCTTCAATTAAACACACAATCCTATTAATAATCCTACTAATGTTCAAGCCTTAATGTTCATCAAGGGATGAAGTGGTGTAATTCACCCCTGTGAAAGACCAAATGTCCCGTGTAAGCCTGGTTTTCACTTGCTACACTTAGGTATTAGGAAAGTTCTTTAAAGCATATTCTAGATGAAGAGATAAAAATGTGTATGTAGCATTGAGAAAAATTAGAGATGCACTAAGAATAACATAAGATTATACATTAAATCACTTTTTTGTTTTCTTATATTTAAAAGGTAGTTTTCTATGTGTCAAAATACTATGTAATGGAGAATTTAAAAAATCACAATAAATATAATACTACATATAGAACTCTGTAATCTTTAACCTGGGACAGAAGGATGAGTGTTCTTCTGGTGAGTGACCCACTTGTTTCCCCAAACTCTGCCTGTCCTCTCCCAAATGAAATTTAATGCATCTCTGTAAGTCCTGAAGACAGACAGAATCGTCAACTCTTAGGATTATGGCCAACAGTCATTCCGTTGTTTGCTTTTCAAAGAAGTTGGTAGTAAAGCTTACGATTTTTTATGTTACTTGTACGAGTTACTATTTCAGATTCTGTACTAAATTGCTCCCTAGCTAGACCAAAAACTCTAGCATGGTTCCAGAACAGGGTACCAGACAAATCATTCTGTTGGTAAACAGTGTAAGTTCCTTCTGCAAGTATTTTATTATTGGCTCTGAAACAGAGAAAGAGCTAGAAGCTTCAGAGAATCTAGGACAAATACAAAGACAAAAAGAAAGTGGAGTCCTTTCCTGAAGTAACTTAATTTTGCTGGTTATTTTGGGCCCACATCTGAATCTCTGATTGTCCGACTGTGTGCGGCAATATGCAGACAGCATTGCTTTGTATTTCATTCTCTAGGCACCGCACCCCTCCTTGAGAGAAGCATGGAGTGTAGGACTCCTTGCTAGTGGCCACAAATAACTCCTTTTTTGGCATATGCTGAATAGGGCATTAGAGGGATGACATTCAGTAGCTGGGGTGAGCTCGGGCCTGGGTGGGGTGGACACAGGGGTGCTGATGTGAATGGGCCCACATATACACGATGTGCATCAGACCTCAGCGACATTCAACTGTTAGGTTACCGAGGAAGGAGCCTTACCCGGGCTTTCTGTTCCATTTCTAGCATTAATCTTTCATGCTGCTCAGCTATGGCCAGTGTCGCAGAATGGACCTTCTGATAGATCATTTCTCCTTCCCTTGTTTGAAAAGTGAATAGTCCTTCTCCTGTGTCACACATTCTGTGAGAATAGAGATAGGGAAAGAGATGGGTCTTCATGTGTTCAAGTGCGTAACAGTTCTCCATGTAAAAGATGCCCTCGCCCTGCGGTTACCCTCCTCCTTGACTTTCATGGCCGTTAGTGAAGCGGATTCATCCTTGACCAAAACAACCAACCAACAAGCACCCCTTTAAATGGTACATGAGATGGAACTAAGGGCAAAAACTCATGTCTAGTTGGATTTTGAAGGATGAAGTATTCACAACACTGCACAGAAACAGACACCAAAGGCTTCAGTTACTGAAGTTCACCTGTTACCAGTTCTTACTAATGAAAGCAAATAGTCGTTTGCTTTGAGGATTTTCACATTTGTGTTATCATAACGCTGTTTCCAAGCTGTGATGGCTCTTGACATTTAAAGAACTTAAGAAAAGTCTGCAATTTTATTCTCGCTGTAGTAGGAACCAAGAAGACTACACATTTTATAGTTTATGGACTTGCATACATAGGCTGAAGCTGTTATTTACACTGAGTAACCCTTAGGTAAATCTTGTGCATCTTAAGAAACAACATGGCATAAAGGAGACCCTATTTGGATAAGAGAATTTTTGGTTTAAATTTTGACTTTGCCACTTACCAGCACTGTGAACTTGGGCAAGTTCAATAACTTGCCTATACCTCCTTTCCACAGCTCTAACATAGGAAAAATAATGGAGCCCGTCTCATAAGATCCTTATGATAGTTGGAAGACTAATCTAATATCCACTGTAGAGAAATGAGTGGAGTAATTTTAGTATTTTTCTCTGATGGACTGTTATACAGCAATTACTATTTCATTTCCGAGAGGATATAACAACATTAAAAATTCTTATTATGAACATTCATGAGGAAAAATCAGAATTAAAATTTTCAATTACTTAATTGTAATTACCTTTCTAAAACATAACTTTATTGGAATAAAGCCACTGACACTTTATTAAGGCAATAGGATTACAGGTAAATTTTATTAACAGAGACCAATTTTAAAATGAAAAATATTTCTAATTAATATTTTAAGCCAGCTTTTAAAAATAATTGGAGGCCTCCAGAAAGACCTCAATATCCATATGATGTTACTACCGAGATATGGGATATTAACTGAACTGCTGTGTCGTTGGTTTTCAGATTGTAACATCAAAAGATTTGCACGAGATGCTCTCGAGGCCAAACTCTGTCTTCCAGCACCACAAAGATTTTGGATTCTTCCCTATGATTCCCCAAGGAGTTTTCAGTAGAAAAGAAATGTCTCAAGAGGCTCCAGACATTACAGAGGCTGCGAATGCCATCCCTTAGGGCCCCATAGAGCCAGCACTTAGCTTCTGTGAAAAAGATCTTAATAAAATTCACACAGCGTGAAATGGAAAGTCTGGGGGGAAAATGAAGCGTTTTCACAAAGTGAAACAAATGAGCTTTCTTTGTTGATTCAGAGGAGTATACAAGTCCAACAGCCCGAGCAGGGCAACGATGGACAAGTAGTGAGCGCAGCCTGTTGGAGGGGGAGTTTTGTTCATTGTCATCTGAAAAGCACTGCTTAGTAGCCTTCGGAAACGAGATAATGAAGACACAAACTGTCATTCCCTACTCAGTCACCGAGATGCAAAGGTCTAACACTTACCCCCTTCCTGGGACTTAACTGCCCAGTAAGAGGGTTTGAAAGCTTGCAGGTTTTCTTCAGCCTCTGAAATACAGACTCCTGTAACCTTCAGCTTTTGATCAACAAAGAATTAAAACATGCTAGCATTAAAGAATGAAGACATTTTAGGGAAAGGTGTTCTTTCTTCAGCCTAGGTACCTAAAGCCAAGCTGGTCAAACTTCAGTAAAATTAGCTCATACTTCTGGCTTTCATCTGCAGTATCGGAATAAATAGTTTAGGTTGCCCAGGTTATTGTTTAGAACATGTTCTCTTGGGGCTGGTAAGAAACAGATACGGAGTTGTTTTTTGTTTTTCTTATGTGTCTGAATAGTTTTGTGGGAGCAAGCCAGTACTGGAGAAGATGGGGCGACAGACGAAGTCATTTTGTTGGCTATTGCCTTGCTAGTGAACATGTAGGTCCACGGACGAGCATCACTGGCCTCCTTGAGAACCTGTCCAGACTACTGGATCAGAACCTGCATTTCACAGTGTCCCGGGTGACTCCTGTGCATCTTATAGTTCGAGAACACTGGACTGCAGAACTCCTTCTACAGGTCACCTGGGACCCAAACGAGAACAATTTAGAAGCCATGTTTGTGCAGCTTCAGACCATGACATGTGAGACCGAAGTTCAGAAAGGAAGCCCCATGATGAAAAGGACAGAAAACCTGAAAGAATCATTTCCTTAACTTGGGAAGAGCTAATACAGAGGTGCTCCATGCATTTGAGTATCGTAACACACTCCTTAATTGCATTTATTTGGAGAAACAGTGAAAATATGGGCAATATATGTTTGTCTTGACTCCAAACTGAGTTTGATTGAAATTATAGACAATCACAACTGTTACCTCTCTTTACACTTAACAAGGTATTTTCACAAAATGAATACTTATTCTTATCTAAAACTGAATGTTAAAAAATATCATCTCTAAGGTCCCTTTCAGCTTGAAAGAACAATTTTAAAATTCTAAGTATGGGTAACACACTAATTTCCAGGGTGGTGGTTTTTTTTTTTTTTTTTTTTTTTGACATTTTGACATCGTGACATAAGGGACATTATAATAGTATAGAATCCAAAAGACCAAGGGCACAAATGTCAACAGTGTGTCATTGCCTGTCATGTTCATTTATCACACATTTATCAAGTAGGTACTGTAAGTCAGGTGCCGCCCTGAGTCTGAGGATAAAATGGATGGAAACATATACATGGCCCATCGTCTCTGAGGCTCTACAAATAGTGGGGAAGATAAGCATTGTTTGAGGAAAACACGCTTTGGTAGGTGGTAGCAGGAAGTAATGGGCCAACAGGAAGTAGTGGGGGGACCTGAACATGTTATTTTACCAAATTAGTCCTTACGTATTAAATGGGCGTTAGGGCGCCTGGGTGGCTCAGTTGGTTAAGCGTCTGACTCTTGATTTCAGCTCAGGTCAAGATCTCACAGCTCATGAGTTCAAGCCCCATGTTGGGCTCTATGCTGATAGTGCAGAACCTGCTTGGGATTCTTTCCCTCCCTCTCTCTTTCTGCCCCTCCCCCACTTGCTCTCTCTGTCTTTCTCTCTCAAAATAAATAAACTTAAAAAAAATAAAAATAAAATGGGGGCAACAAGACTTGGTCAGAAGATTGTTTCCATTTGCCTTTTAATTAAATCAAACACTGCGTGTAGCAGTGGTCAGGAAGAAATGAATTCAGCAGGCCTGGGATCTCTAAACCCTGCACCTTCCAAAGAAAGGCCTGTGTCAGTGTGGTCCCTTGGCCAGTTTCTGGACTGTAACCTCTGAGCCTTGGGAATATTCAGCCTGATAAGAGTGAATTTTTGTGTGCCTGAGGCCTTGGGCCAAGCTGTACCACTCTGGCCAGGTGAGTTAATCCTAATAATATGCCTGTTTTGCTCTGGTGGAGGCTGGAGTCTGAGCGGCTCACATTGAACCGGTAGACTCTGCCTGCCTGTATGATGGATCCTCAGTAAAACCCTTGCACGCCAAGGCTTGCGATAGCATCCCAGGTTAACACCGCTGCCCATGTCTTTTCCCACATCGTCACGAGGCAAACAAGCATCCGCCATGTGATGGCCCTGGGACGGCGTCCTGGGAGCCTGTGCCTGGTCCCTCCTAGACTTCCTTCATTGGTTTTAATCTGCACTTTCATTGCAGTAACCACAACTGTGAGTAGCATCGCTTTTTCTTTTTTTTTTTTTTTTTTTAAATTTTTTTTTTTCAACGTTTTATTTTTTTATTTTTGGGACAGAGAGAGACAGAGCATGAACGGGGGAGGGGCAGAGAGAGAGAGGAAGACACAGAATCGGAAACAGGCTCCAGGCTCTGAGCCATCAGCCCAGAGCCCGACGCGGGGCTCGAACTCACGGACCGCGAGATCGTGACCTGGCTGAAGTCGGACGCTTAACCGACTGCGCCACCCAGGCGCCCCATCATCGCTTTTTCTGAGTCCTGGGTCTATCTGGAGAAACACTGAGCCCGAGGGTGGTATTGGGGACCCCTCCACTCAAGGCACCACAGGCATCGGGTTGTCAATAGGGTTTGATGCAATAGGAGTCTAAGAAAATCCTAGAATTTTCCCTCAACGGCTCTTCCTGAAATTCCATTTATCCTTTCCTTATTCATCCCACCTCACCACTCACGTCCAGACTCATTCGAAATAAGGCTACTCCTGGTCTAGTCTCTGCTGTGTTACAATAAATAAGGACCAAGCAAAGCTCATGAGAATGTCTGTGTTCACAGGAAACGGGACTCTAAATGAGGTGCTCCACTATCGAAAGGTTCTCTCAATACCCCTCAAGGGGAGAAACAGCCCTAAAAGCGGGGGCCCTAGAGGCAACTGCATGTGAGAACAGGCTCACCTTGTAAGCTATTCAATGACTGCCCTCCTTTTCCTGCTTTTAAGTCTCAAAGTTAACTCTTTATGAAGGGGTGGCTTCAAATTTCCAGTCCTTTTCCAAATGACAAACACAAGACATTCACAAGTTATTTTTGAGAGGGAGAGAGAGAGAGAGAGAGAGAGACAGAGCATGAGCAGGGGAAGGCAGAGAGAGAGGGAGACAGAATCTGCAGCAGGTTCCAGGCTCTGAGCTGTCGGCACAAAGCACGATGTGGGGCTCGAACTCATGAACCGTGAGACCATGACCCGAACTGAAGTCAGATGCTTAACCAACCGAGCCACCCAGACACCCCAACGTGTTAGTTTTTAAAACTGAACCCAGATACTTTAAAATACTTATCTGTGGGTCTCTAGGTAAAATATTACTACAGATGAATCTGTAAACCTCTGGCAATGTCGTCCGTCTTGGCAGACGTATGACTTTGCTCTCGCTGTAAGCTGTGCAGTGTTGTAGACACATTTCATGACCAGATATTTACCCTCTGTGCACACAAAAATGTTAAACTCTCAGCAATGGAGGAGAGGAGCAAGGGCCCTTTCCTGAAAACCCCATGGTGTATCTACTCAGTATTTAAAATTTAACGTTTAATTATAGAAAGTAATGAAGTTCTTCAAAGCACAGCTTTTCTGAAGAGCGGTTAAAACCAATTAACACTTTTATTCCATTAACAGTTTAATCTTTATTGTCATCTAACAATGCCAGCATTCGGCTTTTCTTTTCGCAGCTATGAAAAGGCTGAAGTTTCTCTCGAGGAGCTCTGGTGAGTCAGATGTGGATCTGTGGCAAGTCAAATGGACACACAAAAGCAAGTCCAGAATTAGACCCAATTCATCCGGGAGGTAAATACGTGATGAACGTGATAGCTCGAGTTTGTAAGGGAAGCTGGACTCTCCGAGAAACTGTGTTTGGACACTTATCAGGAGGAAAAATGTTGGGTCCATGTTTCTACCTCCACTGACGCAAGTTGCAGAGAAAGCAAGTGAAAAAAGTTAGTAGAAGAAAATAAGGAAGAATTCATATATAAAGTCAAAAGGAGGTAGGAGTTTCAGGCTATGATCCAAGCCAAAAGGTGACAAAAGAAAAAAAAAAAAGGATGAATCTGCCTGAAAAAAAAGTTTTCTTTTTTTTCTTTTTTTATGTTTATTTATTTTTGTGAGAGATAGCAAGCCAGAGCGTGAGCAGGAGAGGAGCAGAGAGAGAGAGGGAGACACAGAATCCGAAGCAGGCTCCAGGCTCCGAGATGTCAGCACAGGGCCCAACGTGGGACTCTAACTCACGAACTGCAAGATCATGACCTGAGCTGAAGTTGGACCCTTAACTGACTGAGCTACCCAGATGCCCCCAAAAAATTTTTCCCAAAAATAAAAAAGAAATCATCAGATATCAGCAGGCAAAAAAATAGTAGGAAATTATTTGAAACTCACAACACTTGATAACCTCTCATCTATAAAGAAGGTATATAATGTCAGTACATTTTTCAGAGGGTTGTTTGAGCATGAAATGAATTAACATGTGTTCATCTTAAAAACAGTGTCTGTGAGTTTTTATTACCCCTTAAATAGTAGTATTATTTTCACTTCCAACACCAAATACGAAAATCGATACCTGAAACATAACACTAAATGGAAAAAAAAAGTGAGAGCAATATGCACACTGCACTAACATTTTTGTAAAAGAAAGCATGTGTGGGAAGAATTTATGTACACCTTCGCTTGCATATACATGAAACTCTGGATGAACGCACAAGAGAGTAACTGTGCTATTTGTTGGGGGTGAAGTGGGCGCGGTAAGTGAGGCTGTACGTATAGGAGGACATTTTTTTCACAAGTGCTTCTTGACGGAAACGGTCAAATGAAAAAAAAGGAGTGCCATTAGTTTATTGATTGGATTCAATGAATGAAAACTAAGTTGACATTAAATTTTAAAGCAAGGGTCGGAGGACTCTCACAGGGTTTTTGTGAAGATGTTATGTTTATAACGTGCCTAGCTCAGTCTCTGTCATATAGCAAATACACACACACGTACACACACAATCTCTTCCCAGTGTAGCACAGACATCTACATCTAATTTTCAAGACACGCAGGTTTGCAGAGTTCTGGTTTGTAATGAATTGAAATAACAGCAACCGTCACAGCCACGGTGGGAACAGTAGAGGTTACCACTTACGGAGCACTGACTCAGGCCGGGCTTGGTGTTAAACACAGTATGTGCGTTGCCTCATTGAGCCTCGACATCTCCAAGGCCCTCACCGCTTCCCATTACAGAAAACACCGACCTGAGAAAACTCAGCCCAAGGTCACTGAAATTTAAGTGGCTGAGCTGTGGTCTGAACCTAGACCTGTCATTTTGGAGGGAAGCTGATGATCATTAAGCTAGGTTTTGTTCATTCAAGATGAGAAGCAGAAAAGTGTGCATAATTCTTAATTATGAAAATTTCTGCAGTTGGAGAGAAAGAGAGAGCTCAGAATAGAACCTGGGCTAGAACATTCTGAAGGTGCTCTCTCCCCGTTTGCCTCTGTGCCTCTTCTGTCAAATCAGGTTCCCAAGAATATTTCTCAACGGTGCTCCAGTAGAATGCGTGTTGAGGTAAATCAGTCAAATAATCAATAAAACAGCTGAATCGCAGTCAAACCCGCTCTGCACTCCCAACTTCATGTAAAGTCCTTTGTAAGGAGGAAGGTATGCTAGAACATTTGCCATCCTCTCTGCCTCTTGACTGGATTACTGGCCGGCTCCAAACATTTAATGCATGTGGTGGCTGTTGGTTGATTTCACTGCTGGTACCTTAGGGATACAACGCTTTCCCTTAAACAAGTCGAAATACCCAAGACTGCAGGAAGCTCTTGATTTTAGTCCAGAATCTGCTGAAAATTAGCTTGGTGAAACGCCATTTTGATCCTTTATAAAACTACGTTTTTAAAAATTTATTTAATTTTTTAAGTTTATTTTTGTCTATTTTGATAGAGATATGGAGAGCAAGAGGGAGAGAGGCAGAGAGAGAGGCAGAATCCCAAGCAGACTCTTCCCTGTCAGCACAGAGCCCGATGCAGGGCTTGAACTCACGAACCGGGAGATTATGACCTGAGTCAAAATCAAGAGTCAGATGCTTAAGTGACTGAGGCACCCAGGTGCCCCAAAACTAAGTTGTTTTTTTTTTAAATGAAAGAGTTGATCTAAATGATCTCTAAGGCACAAATTTGTTAGAAAATTCTCTAAGTCCTCCACTCATGACGGCTGCTTCTCAATCACTTTCATTAAAATATCTCCATCTTTTCACATATTTTCAAAGTTTTAATTTTATTCCATTCTGTTTACTTTTTTTACTTTCAGATTTTCTCCTTTGGTTTCTCAACGCAATACAAAAGTCAGTCGAGTGTCCCTGAAATTTTGGCTTTAGCAAATCCTTGGAAGGAGATACATATAAGATGTTCCTCACGTCCCTTCCCTTCCCTTCTGCCTCCAAAATTTAGAAATGAGCAATCCACCACGTGAAGATGATCACAATTGCTACCATTACCATTATTCTACTGTAATATGTTTATAAGATTTAGGGAAAAATTTTTTTTAAAGGTTTACAGCTAATTTTATATCCATCCTGTACACATATCTCCTGACGGCTTTAGTGGAAGTTTAACATTCTTAACCTCCAAGTGTCAATCACAAAAAGCATCCGATGAATTCCATATGCTTTGTTGACTGAAATGACTTGAAAGTGATCAATGTGATGGCTACCTGACAAGTATTGATTTTGTAGTCCCTGATAGTAAAAAATAAAGCAAAATAAAATATAAAAGAGAATAGTTCTTTTTTTAAAGGACAATCCCATGGCATTAATGTATTCTTTTGAAGGGAGTAGACCAAACTGTCAACAGGAAAAGCAAGAACTGATACCTTCTTATGTTCTCTGCTGTTGTGCACTTGCTCTATTTTAAAACTCTTTTGGGGAGGCTATGGGTGTATCATCTGAAACAGCTACCAATGTATATTCAAACCTATTTGTCTGGGAAAGAGCTAATAACAAAGCAAGTCAAGTGAAAACTTAAATTCTGTCATTTAGAAATTATACTTCCTTTTGAAAGTGAATTGGACTGCCAAGTGATGGTTGGGAAATTTTTACAGTTTAACATGCAAGTTACTAATATTTACTCACTGAATTAGAAGAGCTACGCTTCTTTCCACCATTTTGAGAGGTCCCTAAAAATGAGATCATTATATTCCCTCAGAGCCAAACAGCCTGCAATCAGGGGTTACAAATTACATTTTTATTCTTTTTCTTTTGGCCCCAAACATACGTAATGAAGGTAAATTTTTAATCAAATGAAAGATAATTCAGTGTCTCAAGTGACCACAGAGGAAAGTGTTTAAACCAGATAGCCAAAATAGAAAAGAAATTCAAGCCTATACCTGATTTTACATTGAGTATGTCTTGCCTTGTCTTCTTAGGTTATTTTTATGCATTCATTGACATTTTTTTGGACATCAACCAACCACATGTCAGGCACTTTATTAATTTTTGGACAATATTTTTAAAAAGCATGTTTTAAAAAAAATGAGTAAATAAACATTAATTCAGGAACTGCGTTTACTCTCATTATATATATATTTACCTTTTCATTTAAAAATGCAGCAAATGAGTAGGTGATGAAATGAAATTTATAATATACTAACACATTTTGGAGATTAAGAGCTAGTGAATTGGTTATCTTTATTGCGTTAAAATTTTCTCTAGAGGTTTTTAGTTGACAGATCACTGGTAGAGTACAATTTTTAGTCTTTTATTGTCATTATCAAAATAAGCCACCCAGTAAAATGACACAGTCATGCTAATATACCAAGGGAAAATACTGATTGGTATTACAAAAGATGTGGGTACAGGCTTAAGTTACAGCTTTTTCACTCATATTGAAATAGAAATGAAAATTTAATATCTTGGTGAAAATGTGAATTTACTTAAATTTCAAAAATTGAAGAATTTCAAATGTAACTATGTAGATTTTTATAATAATGTCAAATGTCATCATTACAGGTTAATAAATCTTAAACCATAACCTTAACTTTAATTATTAATGTTTATTGGTTTATTTTGAGAGAGAGAGAGAGACAGAGAGAGAGAGAGAGAAAATCCCAAGCAGGCTCCATGCTGTCAGCACACTGCCTGATGTGGAGCTAGAACTCATGAACTTTGAGATCATGACCTGAGCCAAAAGCGAGAGTGAGACGATTAGCTGACTAAGCCACCCAGGCACCCCTTAAATGTTAATTTTTAAACCACATTTAAACTTTAAAGTCAATTTCTTTAAATATCTGAACTGGGAATATAGACAATGCTATTGTAATAGTGTTGTATGGTGACAGATGGTAGCTAAATTTGTGACGAGTATAGCATAATGTAGAGAGATGTTGAATTACTAAGTTGTACGCCTGAAACTAATGTAACATTGTGTGTCAACTATACTCAGGTAAAAAAAATTAAAATAAAAAATAAATAAAAACATGAATTGAAAATATGGTGAACAGATAATCTGAATCACCTTTAAAGTAGAAGCTAAGAAATGGAACCAGTATTTCCCCATCATAAATAAAAGTATCAATCATTTTATGTTATCCCCTGGTATCTTTGACCTTCTCAGGCATAAGAATTTGGGGCTCATCAGGGTTCATACTGACGTATTCTACTTAAGAACTAACCAATCATCTCTGTGTTTCCCCTGATAACTCAGGTATAAACTTGTATTAGAGCACTTCTAACATCTCACCACTTTTATTTTTTCATGTCTTCTTCCCTACTAGACTCCTAATACAAGACATGAAATGAAAGAAAATCACATTCACTCAAAAATCCTAAAAATCTAGAGACAAAGAGAATATAATTCCTTTCACTGTTGAAATAAGTTTTCCATCTCTACCCCTGATGATCCACCTTTACCTCCAATCTACCTCAAATGGTTTCCAGATTCCTACATACATCAAGTCACGGAACAAAGCAAACCACAAAAGAGATACTGAGGGGCGCCCGGGTGGCTCAGTCGGTTGACCGTCCCACTCTTGATTTCATCTCAGGCCATGATACCAGGGCTGTGGGAGCAAGCCCCTCGTCCAGTTCCATGTTGAGTGTGGAGCCTGCTTAGGATTCTCTTCCTCTCCCTGTGCCCCTCTCCCTCACTCATGGTTTCTCTCTCTAAGAAAAAAAAAAGTGTGTGTGTATGTGTGGGGGGATACTGATATTGAATAGTCTAAAAAAGAGGTAAAAGAATGGAACTTCCAAAAATGAAAAAAATACTATTTATCCTATTCTTACCCAATTTTGGTTCTCATTATTCCTGTTTTTATTTTATTTTACTTAAAAAAATTTTTTTTAACATTTATTCATTTTTGAGAGTGAGACAGAGCATGAGCAGGGAAAGGGCAGAGAGAAAGGGAGACACAGAATCCTAAGCAGACTCCAGGCTCTGAGCTATCAGCACAGGGCCCGACGCGGGGTTGAACTCATGGACTGAGAGATCATGACCTGAGTTGAAGTTGGACGCTTAACCGACTGAGCCACCCAGGCGCCCTTCAGTATTCCTGTTTTTAAAGTTAGATGGTTTGGCTATCTGATTAATAAAGTTTCTTTCAAACGTTCCTAAGCTTTGACTTAGTTCCATTTAAGGGGTAGTTTGCTTTAAACTCCATCTAGTAATAGCTGTGTCTCAAGAGATGGTTAACACCATTAACATGTGATTTCTTATGTTGCGTTTCTTTATTATTGACTTGGGCACTTTTACTTTCCCTGATTAGTAACTTCCATGTAAGGGTTAAGAGAGTGGAGGTGAATGGAGTCATCTCACTGCCCAGGTGTTCACAGAAGTAAAGGATGTGGACTCCAGAAGGAACCTGCAGGCCATACCAAGGTTCATTTATGTCCACTCAGATCAGTACAACTTATCATTTATTGAGCTTCAGTAGTCAAAAGGCTCCTACTGGAAATTCTCAAACTGCCTCACATCCTGATCACCACTACAGAGCCAAGAGCCCACTGGTCATGGCAGGTGTATTGGAGAATTTTATGTGTCAACCTGACTAGGCTACAGGGTCCCAAGGCATTTAGTTAAACAGTATTCTGGGTCTGTGTGTGTGTGTGTGTGCGTGTGCATGTGAGGGGGTTTATGGATGAGATTGACATTTGAATAAGTGGACTAAGGAAAACAGATCGTTCTCTCCATGGTGGGTGGGCTCCGTCCAATCCATTGGAAGCCTGAGCAGAAGAAAAGGGGATAAGGGAGAATTCACTCTTTTTGCCTATTTTTGAACTGGGACATTAGTCTTCTTCTGTGCTTAGACTCGAATTTACACCACCAGCTCTCCTGAGTCTTCAGCCTACTGACTACAGACGACAAGACTTCCCAGCTCCACTAATACAGCAGGCATATCTCTGTCTTCTAGCTGCGCTAGAGCTTCTTGTGCCTGTGGAAATCCGACATCCTGTCTCTGGGTGTTTGCAAGCGGTGAGTGGGATGCACGCAGTTGTCCCTGATGTGTCAAAAATCATGTGGGTGGTGGAGTGAGCAAAGAATAGAGAAAACTAGACTTTTCGAGAGGAATGTATTTCTGTTTTTGTTTTTGCTTCACAACGGACGTAGCGTTTCCAATTCTTACTGCTGAGATCTGCACAGACTTTTGCTTTCTGAGTCAGTACAGAGTGAAAAGAGAAGAGAACCACTGCCCACCAGACCCAAGGTGCCACTTTCTGTTCCTCAAACACAGCCCTAGACTTAGCTAGACTTGCGTAACAAGGGCACTTTCTCCCTAATCAGCCAAGAGTTTTTATCTGCGTTGAGTACTATTATTACAGCAAAAGAAATGTGAAGTCAGTAGTCTGCTTCTGAACTTAAAGTAAGATTTGACTCTCTCTGGCATGCTTTTGTAAATTTTCAAATGTCAGGTCTAGATGAGTAAGTCAGAGTTTTACTGTAAATCCTGGCTAGAGAGAAACTGAGACATGACTTAAGAGGTGACCCCGTTCCTTCTGGACCTGGGTGATGGTGGGGAAGAGAGAATAAAAAGAGGTAGAGAAAGCACTGGGTGATGCTCCCATATCCTGATGTTGCTCATCTGAGTGGAAATTTGGAGAAGGCAGGAATTAAGAAATTGGTGCCTAGTTTGAGCCAACAGCCCTACACGTCTGACTCCCCACATGCCTCAGTTTGGATGCAGAACATCTAGAAAGTCTTGTGCAGAGGATCCGATTGGGGCTGAAGAAGGGGATATAAAAATCCTAAGATTAAGGAAATTCTTTGATCAGTGGATCCAGTGAAAAGTGCCGGCACATCCCCCCCAAAGGACAAACGGATACACTTCAGCAGGTGCCAACGTGGGGCAGACCAGACCAGATGGCGCTTGATCTGAGGTTTCTTTACGACCTAAGGCCACATAAGTCTGTTGTGTGTTCCAACAGCATATACTACATAAAACAGAAGAAAGGAGAGGAAACCAGTATGTTGCCAAGATGACATACCCAAAAATGACAACTTAAAATGACATCCTTCTCATTGAGAAGGGGCTTATGAACAATCTTAGATAGAATATAAAAAATATGCATTGTCTTTGCTCAACTAAGTTATGTTACATTCCAGAGCCAGCTATAGTTGTGAAATAGCTGCCATTGCAAATAGTGACAGCCTCACTCCCTTGTCAGAGAAATTCACTGGCAAAGCTTTTCATTTCCTTTGACCTCACATTTACATAGTCTTCCGGTCAGCTCTACAGTCTCTCCATACATTCGAGGGGAAACAACTTTCCAGGTTTCTGCCCACACCTTTTTCCGATCCCTCCGCCATATTGTTCCTGGCTTTTACAACCATTTGAGGGATGGAGTAAAATGAATGTATTTTATTTTGATAGGTGTTAATACTGAAGAGGTTCTTGTTCTTGACAGAAAATCATAAGAGCCCAAACCAAAAAAATGTATTCTTAGAGGTTGAGCATGTAGGATGATTTGTGCTAGAACAGGCTCCAGTGACCCAAATGTCAGAAGATGCCAGCTGAAGAGGGGGTCACGAGGGAAGGCACATGTGAGCACTGGAATCCTTTCTAGTGTTACTGTTTGCAACTGGAGTTAGGAGAGTATGAGTGAGTGAGCCAAAAGCAATCTTTCAGGCGACATGAATGCTAGGTAAGAAAGGGGAGAAAGTGGAGAAAGTCTATGGGGTGCGAGAGAGGAGTGGGGAGAGAAGCAGTGAGTCAGATGGTGACAAAAATCAACAAGGATTAGGTGGAGGAAATGCTTATTCAAACGGGAGCATCTTTCAGTGGATGAGCTGGCTGTCTGTATCCTAAGGACAGAAAAGGTCCCAGGAACCAGAAAGGAAAGAGTGACGACCAGAGCAAGCAAAGGAAACAAAGCCGACTTTAAAATGTAAAAATTATTCTCAGAGTCTCATCCTCAGAGAATATTCTAGACAGACCTCTCCTTGCTCATTCTGCCCATAGTCCTGGCTGAGTGGACTGACTGCATTTCCCTGGTAACTTAAGCCTCGGGTGGGTGAGGCTCTCACATTCTCCCATTCGGTGACACAGGGGATAAGCTAGGAGACACGGGGGTGTGCCTCAGTGTTAGCCAGTCAGTTGTGAAGTACAGACTCAGGAGAAGGTGAGCAGATCTTGGCAAGGGTGTGTAGCCTTTTCCTGAGTTTTTATCTTGCTGTTCCATTTTATCTAATGTTAGGTATACTTTATTTCATGTGATGGATTCCATAAAGCTTCAGACAACAGGGGCTGATTCTATACTTTATTTCTTAAATGTTAATTTATTATTTTGAGAGAGAGAGAGAGAGAGAGAGGCAGATAGAATCCTGAGCAGGCTCTGCCCTGTCAGTGTGGTGCCTGACGTGGGGCTCGATCTCACGAACCGTGAGATCGTGACCTGAGCTAAAATCAAGAGTTGGGCGCTTAACCGAATAAGCCACCCGGGCGCCCCTGATTCTGTATTTTAAATAAACACTTTAGGTTGTGACTTCTGCACATCTAAGTTTGAAACTAGTGCTTTTAGAGCAAGCCCAGGGTGGTTTCTGCTCCTTCCAATGTAGGAGAGGACTACACCCACACAGACCCTTCTCACAGGATCAGATTCTCTTTAGCTCATTCATTCATTCCACGTTTACCTATCGTTCACTGTGTGCGGTGGCTTGGCCCAGCCCAGGACAGGCTGCGCAGGTGGTGGTCTGGAAAAGCTACACGAGTGAGATTCTGGTGCTTTTTGTTAAGTAGTTCACACTCTCTCTACACCACATCTCCACGCCTGGACCCAAACCCATTCCTTTCATATTTCCAGAAATATCTCCAATCGTTAATTAAGCACCTTCAAGAGACAGGAGCGGCTGGTGGTAGGATGGAATTAATTACTTATGTAACCGAGAGGTATTTATAGAAATAGAGTTTTGCTTTTCTGGAGGGGGTACTTTCAAGTCTGTAGAGGTGGAGGCCATGACCACGTTGATCTTGCCAGCCAGACTGGCTTCCTGGTGCGTCAGGAAGAGAAAAGGAGATAAGGAAACCCTAACTTGTAGACACGCCGACGGAACATTCCTGACAACTGTGGCAAGAGCTGGTCAAGGCACCTGATGCAGCTAATTTAAGAACTGGCCCCTCTCCAGGCTCCTCAGCTTCTCTCCAAGAGTGGCCAGGCAGAGAGAGGGGGAAGACAGATGAGCTGGCCGCCCAGCATCTTCTCCGGGCCGCCTTCCCAGCTCAGGATGAGAGGCCGTGGGAGCCCCAGGGAGACAGGACTTTACGGGAATCTTTTCTACCAGTCTCAGTCTGGCACCAACTGTTGTAAAGAATGGCATAAAAATGCCATAAGGAAAGTAGTTGAGGGAAATTTACTCTTTTACCCTTGAGACCTAATGGGAATTCAAGCAGTATGCATTTTATTTTATTTTTCTTAATGGTCAAAGCCCTTGGCTGCATACTGTAAATACCTATCGTGGATCAAAGCAATCTTAGTGAAAAATATTCCTTCCAGCTTAGCTAGTTGTTAAAGCTCCGTGAAGTGCTCGTTTTAAATGCCATCTTCTCCATGAACAAA
Source organism: Leopardus geoffroyi (assembly GCF_018350155.1). Taxonomy (NCBI): domain Eukaryota; kingdom Metazoa; phylum Chordata; class Mammalia; order Carnivora; family Felidae; genus Leopardus; species Leopardus geoffroyi. Next base: position 86,157,921 of record NC_059339.1, on the reverse strand, counting down.
AAGATCATTTGTTGCCAAGTTAGATGTGTATGATTTCATTTTTTCTTATTGCATATAAGGATGTTTATAGAATCTCAATTATATAACGTTTTGCATTGCTCTGTTATCTACCATTCTGAATGCTTGAACTGTAAAGTTATGTTTATATAATTCATACTATTTTTTTTTTCCATCTAGGGATTGATTACTCCTTCCAGTTCCCAACGGTTATTTCTCTTGCAACTTTCATTAGGTTTTCCTGCAAATTGAAGGGGAGAAGAAATAAGCAAGGTAGAAAACAAGAGAACTGAAAAGCAATTCTCCTGTGCCTTTCCAATTTATGTCAAAGGAAGTGGTAAAGGTTTTGAGACCATGGTTAAGGGATGGAGTGGGACTCGGCTGCACATGACGGTGGGAAGGAGAGCGCGGAGAGATGAGAGGATGCCTTGGGAGGTACATGGCACATTGGGAAATACACCGATGAGGAGCCGGAGGGCTTGGGCTCAGCTTGGATGCTTTGGAAAAGTCATCGGATCTCCGAGTCTCAGCTGCTCATCTATAAAACGATTTGCCTTATACACTTTATAGGATTGCTATGAAGAACAAATGTGAAGCTGGAACTGTCAAGCACATTGAAATGAAAAGTCTTAGCGTGATTAGGAGCGATGGTTTTACAAGAGAGCTATGATAGTTGGAGCCTGACGCTAAAACATCCTCCTTAGCCAATGTCCTCTTGTTGTGCTTCTGAGCATCCTTGGGATGCTGCTGCATTTTTCTGTTTGGAGACGGTGTTTCCTGTTCTCAAACTGTGACCCACAAGGCCGGTGACGGGCCAATCACACCCTACTGCGTGCTCTGTCAATCCGGCAATTGTCTCCAGAAGAGGATTTGCCTGTGAAAAACTGCCTCCCCTGATAAAGTGGCAGCTTTCCACGGGGGAAATTTACCTTCTGCTTCCACCAACACAGGCAATATTTGAGAAGGGAGCAGAAACCGCTCTGCTATTTCACCAGCTCATGCAAAGGTCATTTTTCACCCTGCTTCTCCTGCAGTGGAAGGTTTTGATTATATAGGTCTAGTAATGTTGCCTTTTTTGAAATTCATTTTTGTTCTCAGGGGCTGTGCTATCTTCCCCCTATACAAGTTTCATTATATTTAGTGCAGTGGAGCGTGTAGATGATGTAGTTAGAATGGCAGGCAAAATAACCCATTACTATACCTATTGTCAGCTTTCTGCATATTTAGTAGAAAATGCAAAAAAATATTTCTGGTTGATCAGGATTGGAATAAATGGACAGGCTTAGCTACCGATTTCTGATTTCGGTGACTTTACGTCTTTTTCTCTGGGGTGCTATTTAAAACATGGTAATTAATTTACCTTGGTGCAAGGAGTAAGAAAACAGCTTCCTTTTTTTTTTTTTCCAGTGAAAATTTCTTATTTCTTTAGAGTTTCTGTGTTTATGCAGGGTTCATTTGAACCACTTTTACTAGTAAATAGAGCGATGATATATATAGTCAGGATACTGTGTTGTCATTGTAGATGTTTTTACTGAATATTTGTTATTAATATTTTAAATGAACATAAATTTGAATTTAACTTTAGAGATATGAATGAAGTATTTTGCTGTTAATGCAAACACACGCCAAAGCAAATAATCTAATAATTCACCACCCAAATCTAGCTAAAAGAAGAGTTCTGGATTCAGGCAGGGATTTTTTTTCAGGATGTGCTAACAATGACTTGTGTGACCTTGAATGTATTGATTTCTCTCTATTTGTACCGATATCTATTCTCTGCCCTTTGCTGATGTGTATGTCTGGCATTGTGCCCTGGGAAGCTGACTTCTACAGGCCCAGGCTTGCTTGTCTTCTGGTTTCGCCAAAGGAGGGCACTCACAGAAGAGAGTTCGAGTGAGCCTGAGGTACTTTTCCCCACCCTGCCCTTCCTGTCTTAGCACTGTGGTTTGGGCATGCTTCCATCCTCCAAGGGTCCGAGCTCTCTCTGGGGTCTGGTTTCCTTGTTCCCTCAGGTGCGAAGTAGGTAAAAAGCTTCTCCCTGTTGCTAGTCTTGGGCTCCCCACCACCCCATGTTTGTTCCATAGTCATACCTACACCTCTTTAAAGAGTTCCTACACTGAATTCCCCCCAAACTCTTTGAGTGGGTAATTTCTGTATTGGGGAGTCCACACTTAATTCCTAACAAGTTATTTAATCTCTCAGACTCTCAGTTTTTTCATTTATAAAATAAGGAAAATAATGGCAGTTCATCTAAGAAGGTTGCTATGATGAGCAATACTAAGGATGGTGACAATAATACTAATAATAATAAATGTAATGTTGGCATGCATCATGTACCTACTCCAAAGCTCAGTCTCTATCCACGTTATCATGACTTCTGGAATGCAAAAGTGGTCACCAACTACTTCCCATCCTATATTCACACCCTTGCCATGCACCTTTAAAGGCCCCCCCCCCCCCCACCAATACTTGAGCATTGGATATTAAGCAAGGGGAAATTTTTTAACATATAAGTTTTCAAAGGTATGCTGGCCATGTGTGTCAACAGAAGATCTTGCGTGTTGCATATTAGTTAAAAGTAGAAATTAAAAAATATATTACATAATAAGAACCTAAAGAGAGGGAACTAGATAGCAGAAGAAAAATGTTTTGTGGACTATAATCTTAAGAGAAAGATAGCACGTCATTTAAACACAGCAGGCTCTGCCTGAGAAAACTTCTCAAGTCAGGTCATGGAGTGTATCTAGATGAAAGCTAGTGCCATATAATCTTGTGTTTGGGTCAGGAGGGTTAGCTCGTAGCTAAATCAAACAGAATATAACAACAGATGCTACCCAAATATTTTCTATCCTGAGCCATGAATACCTCAGGAGAATGAGCTTATGCAATAATCACGAGGCAGGGAAATTAAAGAGCTATACTTTTTCTTTTTTTTTTTTTTAATTTTTTTTTTCAACGTTTATTTATTTTGGGGACAGAGAGAGACAGAGCGTGAACGGGGGAGGGGCAGAGAGAGAGGGAGACACAGAATCGGAAACAGGCTCCAGGCTCTGAGCCATCAGCCCAGAGCCTGACGCGGGGCTCGAACTCACGGACCGCGAGATCGTGACCTGGCTGAAGTCGGACGCTTAACTGACTGCGCCACCTAGGCGCCCCAACTATACTTTTTCTTAAAAAAAATTTTTTTTTAATGTTTATTTGTTACTGAGACAGAAAAAGACAGAGCATGAGTATGGGAGGGGCAGAGAGAGGGGGAGACACAGAATCCGAAGCAGGTTCCAGGCTCAGAGCTGTCAGTGAAGAGCTGGACGCGGGACCTGAACCCACAAACCGCAAAATCATGACATGAGCCTGAGTCGGACGCTTAACCAACTGAGCCACCCAGGCGCCCCAAGAGCTATACTTTTTTAATTGGATGTTAGATACATTCAAAAGATCAGGCTGGTCCAGTCCATGCGAAGTCTCTGAGAGAAGTACTAGGAGATGGATATTTTGGGGAGAAGACATCATATGGTCATTAATGTTCTACCTTTAGATCAAAAGGAAAATATGTCTAGGCTGAGACATGAAACTCACACTCAATGCTGCTGTCCTCTACATCAATGAGGAGTTGCTAGGCTGTTCGAAGGCGCTCATGTGAAGGTAAGAATAATAGCTTACTTAGATAATACCTTCTTTTATAAATATGGACCCAAAATTCAAAGGTGTAGGTGTAAATGGTGAAAAGCATCATTTTCTTCTCTAAAGAACTTACTAAAAATGTCAATACTCTTCAATAGTGACCCAAAGTGACACAGAGACCCAAACATGATCTCATTTTATGAGATGGAATTAAATTAAGATGTCCATTTAAAAGAGGTTTGAAATAACACCATATCTTTTTTGAGGAAGCTTTCAATCCCCCCTCCCCCCCGCCCCCGGAGTTACCATTGTATTCCAAATTCATACACACCCTTGAACTCACCCTTGCAGTCTACAAATTCTCGCATAAATTAAGCCTTTGTGTTTAAAGACAGATCAAACAGTTTTTATCCAGGATACACATAGTTCTTACTATAGAGAATAAACTTTCAATGATCCTTTAACTTCATTCCATTCAAAAACACAGCGTGGTTTACATTATTCTTAAAACATTTTTAGGTTGTCTTTTTACACACAAGAAAAATAAGTCTTTGGTGGTTATTTTTTCTATTTTTTTTGTTCTCATCAATAAATGTATGAAATTCATACTTTAAGTAAATTCATAATAATGCTTCCACTGCATTTTAAAAACTCCTTCCAAGGGAGCCAGCTTAGGGAAAGAACTAATATAATTAGCATTTTTTGATGGATGACTAGTGTCAAGACAGAGATGAAAATGCTTATTGCAGTTCGAGAATACACCTGCACGTGCACTTCATGCAATAAACAGCGCAGTGCGACTGGGGAACGTAACTTACCCTAGCTTTTTGGTCTTAGGCAACCAAAGCATTATTTTTCCCATTTTTATCATTTATATTGTCATAAACACATTTTTATGGGAAACCTTATGTCTATTTCTACTTTAATGTTGGCCAGATCTACAGCTAGCTAGCTACCTTGGCATGTTTGGTGAGTACTTCATCAAGGCCCTGCTACTTGAAGAGAAGAGAAGCCAAAAAAAAAAAACAAAAAAAAAAAAAAACAAAAAAAAACAACCTCTCATTCTTCAAGTAAGTATTTAAGTATTTGACGTAGGCTACAAACATCTTCAAATAATTAAGCAGATATTTTTTGTGTGCCTACTACGTTCCAGAAATACATATGCTTGCTGGAGACAGGAATTTCCTGACAAGGACTTTCCGTATATATTCTACAACACTTATCGAAGTGATCTTCTGACAATGACACAGGAGGGGACACTCTTGTGTGATATCTTGGGTATGTGAGGATAGGCTCTTCTTATGTATGTATGGTATGATAAAGACAAGTTTGGGAATTTGTGTGCACTCTTTGGGCTAGTGGACACAAATGATATTGAGAACAAAAACTGTAAGAAAGCCAAGGTTGAGTCTACAAGTATACTTTTGGGGTAGGTTGAATACAGGGCATTTCTGAGAACAAAAGAAAAATCCTTTCTTTCTGGCTGTTTGTCCTCTAGAGAGGAATTCACTTATCCCCCCTCTTTAGATTTTAAAGTGTGTTCATGTGATCAAAATTGTTATTCTTGATGAACTGCTTCACAGGAAATCTTTTGCAGCTTTGGTTTTGATTTGGAGAAATAGTGTTTTAAGGGACCATAAAAATAAAATCACCATGCTCATTTATTTCCTTCAAAAAACGTAACCCGACCACTGTGAAATCTTGTGACTATGTGAAGAAATAAATGAACTGATGAGCATTACGTCCTTGTAAATTGTGGTGAAAGATCAGTGGGAGACTTTCAAGTATATGAACGTATATCTGCCTGTCCTTCAACTTTGATATTCTGTGCCAATGGTAATCCAGATTTAACTGATTTTAAATCTGCATTTTGTATTAACATTTGCTATTTTTCAGACACATTTAAATTTAGAAGTAACATGTAGGATCAAAGGGGAAATGTAAACATCAAATTGTTCCTGACTTAAACACTTGTCATAATCTTATTACCTAGGAAAGTGTCCTTTCCAGTAAGAAAGCGAGAGGTAAGGATAATGAGTTAAAAACTGGCCTAGTATCATAATTACAAAATATTTGAACAGATCTGCACTATATAGCTATCATGGGTTCTACCTTTCAATATTCTGAAAGAGGATTCAGAATATTTTGATGTCTGGAAACAAATTTCTTAAATATAATTTTCATATTTTTCAAATTGTTATTTCCACAACTCTAGTTGTAAAAGAAATATGTATACAGGGACGCCTGGGTGGTTCAGTCAGTTGAATATCTGACTTCAGCTTAGGTCATGATCTCGCAATTGACGTGTTCGAGTCCCACATGGGGCTCTGTGCTGACAACTCAGTGCCTGGGGCCTGCTTCTGATTCTGTGTCTCCCTCTCTCTCTGCCCCTCCCATACTCATGCTCTGTCTCTCTCTGTCTCAAAAATAAATAAACTTTAAAAAAGTAAAAGGAAAAGAAACATGTATACAAAACATGAGATAAAATACAAATGTAGACCTCAATGACGTGTCAGAAAGCAAACACAAGTAAAACTGTCACTTAATCAAAACTCAGAACACAGCATCTTAACATTTTGCGTTCCCCAATTCCTACTACCTCCCATTCTAGACTCTGATTTAACTAGAGGTTTATGGCAATGGTTTCCTGGGTTTGTTTGTTTTTTGGTGTGTTTTTTTAGTTTTTCCGCTAATTATGCACCCATAAACATTGTAGTTTAGTCTTGCTTATTCTCCAACTTTATTCTTTTGTGTTTGGCTGCTTTTGTTCCCTCAAAATGATATTTATTCATCCATGTAGTTGTTTATAATATAGGCCATTCATTGTTACTGAAGTGTTCTACTATGTGATTATGCTAAATTATTTTTCCATTCTACTGCTGAATCCCATTCAGGTTATTTCCATTTGGGCTCTTACCAAATATATAAATACTTGAGTCCCTGTCTCTTGATAGACACATGCAGCTCTTCTGTAGAGCATATATCTGGAACTAGAATTGCCTGGTTATGGAGTGTGTGCATATTCCGATTTACCAGGTAATGACAAACTAGCGATTGTACAAATTTCCACTCCTACTATAATGGATGAGAGTTTCAGTTGCTTCACATCCTCACCAACACTTGGTATTGTCAGTGATTTAAATTTTAGCCATTATTTTCCGTGCTGAGCAGGAGTCTGCTTCAGATTCTCTCTGTCTCTCCCCCCCTCCCTCCAACCCTTTGCCCCTCATGCTCTGTCCCTCCCTCTAAAATAAAATAAAATAAAATAAAATAAAATAAAATAAAATAAAATAAAATAAAAATTTAGCTATGGGGCACCTGGGTGGCTCAGTCGGTTAAACGTCCAGCTTCAGCCCAGGTCATGATCTGGCGGTTCGTGAGTTCGAGCCCTGTGTCGGCTGGGCTCTGTGCTGATCTGTGCTGACAGTTGAGAGTCTGGAGCCTGCTTTGGATGCTGTGTCTCCCTCTCTCTCTGCCCCTCTCCTGCACTGTCTCTCTGTCTCTTTCTCTCAAAAATAAATAAACATTAAAAAAAAAAAAAGACTGACTATTCCTCAATGCTCTCCATTACCTCCTCTGATGTAAAGAAAATACATGTTTCTTCCAATGGCTAGAGATCTAGTCTTGTGCTGATGTTACACTGTCTTAAATAGTTTCGCTTTGTAATATGCCTAAATACCTGGAAAGTCATGTCTTCTCAGCCTGTTCTTCAACAATGATTTGGTTAATTCATATGAGTTTTTCCATTTTAATTTCCACATAACTTTTAGAATTAGCTTCTTAAATTTCAGATCTTTACTATTTTCATTTATCTTTATTCAATACTGCATTTCTAATATATCTGGGAACAGTTTCTCTTTTCATAAAAGTTATCTTTTAGCACTTTTGTATTCTCTTTGATGAAGGTCTGCTGGGAGGAATTATCAGATTTTGGTCTGTACACAATATTTTAACTTAATATTTAATCCTAAAGAATATATTCACTAAGTATGGATTTTTTTAACGTTTGTTTATTTTTGAGAGAGAGAGAGAGAAAGAGAGAGAGAGAGAGAATGAGCGGGGAGGGGCAGATAAAGAGGGAGACACAGAATTTGAAGCATGCTCCAGGCTCTGAGCCATCAGCAAAGAGGCCGATGTGGGGCTCAAACCCATGAACCGTGAGATCGTAACCTGAGCCAAAGTCAGATGCTTAACCCACTGAGCCACCCAGGTGCCCTACTAAGTGTGGGAATTTAAGTAGATAGTTATTTCCCTTTAGCACTTTATAGGTATTATACCATTTTTTTCTCTGGCTTTCATAATTTCTATTGAGCTATTAGCTCTAGGTTACACTGTAATCTCTGAAAACAGCTGTTTCTTTCAAGAGCAGCTTTCTTTTATTTATCATTCTTACGTTTAGCAGAGATTCCCGACTGTATGGTATGATGTCTTCTGTTATTTTTGAAAATTCTCAGCCAATATATCTTGAAATTTTGCGTCTGTCTACTTTTCTCTCTTCTCTTCTTCTAGGATTCCCATTAAACAAAGGAATCCTATATGTTTCTCAAGGTCTTGTCAGGCTTTTGCCTCTCTGCCGCTTATTTTTTCCCGGATCTTTTCTTCTGATCTTTTCGCCTATTGATTACTAATTTTTAAAAGTATGTCTAATCTGTAGTTACACACATCTAAATAGTTCATAATGTTGGTTGTTGTATGGGCCTGTAATTTTTTTGACATTGCTGCCATCAAAAGTAATACTCCACGGTCCTTCAGTCTAGGTCAGAAAAGCCAGCTCCCATCTGACTCCCTCGTTTTTGAGATGTTCGCTCTTGGAACTCAGTCATCATGCTCCATGGAAGCCCATGCCACACTGAGAAGGCTATGAGTAGGTAGTCCAGCTTACTCCTCAGAAAAGATCAAGATCCAGATGACATCAACCTCTAGACATGTGAGCGAAGCAGCCTTGGAGATGATTCCATCCTTGGCCTCCATCTGATTGCAAACGCTTGAGAGAACTGAACGAGGTGACCCCAGTCGACTCAGAATCGTGAGAGAGAGAGATGGTGATAATATTAATAATACTAATGATGATAAATAATCGTGACTTTTGCTGTTTTACCCCACTGTTTCAGATAGAAGAAAAGTAACTGGAACTTGGTAGCATCCAGTTTAAATTCTCAACCTTGTCCTTCATCTCTTGAAGTAGTGTAAGCGTCTGCGTCTTGAAGCCTGTCTAGGGTAACTTCAGGATTTGGGATCTCTTTGGGTTGGTTATTGTCCACCCTGTTCCTTCCGATTTTTCTTCATCTCTAGTTGTTGTCTCATCTCAGTCTTGTTCTGATTATTTTTTATTGTGCAATAAGCATTTTATTAAAATAACTTGAGGCCCTAAAATGCATACATAGCATCTTCCTCTTGAGAGGATTTATGTTTGTCTTCTCCAAGATCCTACTTTCGTAAATTCTGCACTTTGAATTAGAATTGTTGACAGAATGACTCGGTAGGTGAAGGGCATCTTAGTGAATGATAGTGTCACAACTTTTAGCCTAATCACTTAAATCTTCTGAGAAATAAATGCAATGTAAATTAACGCTTAGTTCCTGTAATTAAAATATCATAGTACTTTGAAAATCCATTAACTCTCGAATCAATTTATATGTACATGCACTAGAAGACACAGAGATGAAGGTTATAGCACCAGCGTTCCAGAGCTTCCTCAATAGAAGAGGAAGTGACTTAATTAATTAACTATAAAAATAATCTAAAATAATAAGTGCTGTAATAGAGACAGTATGCTGCACCAGAAGAGTGTGGAAACTGTTAGGCAAAGCTTTAGGCCGCAAGATTGTGTTGACTGTAGATGGAATCACCTGTACAAAGGTGTGGTCCTTGCCACACCTCTATAAACAAAAATTTTAAAAAAGCATATATATAAATAGAGAGAGGGAGAGAAAGTGAGAGAGAGAGAGAGAGCGAGATAAATCACTCAAAAGCATAATTAAAACACTATAGCATATTGGGGAGCCAGTAGCTATTATTACTCTTAATAGTTACATTCGGCTTTAAATGATATATAAACACCATCAGTACAAGTCTTGTGCTTCCTGAGTCATGGCTCCACGCTTAATCTTTACAGCATGCTTTGTTGGCAAGAATTAATGCTAACATAACCACTCCTCAGTGGCATGAAGCCTAAACTTTAGGTTTTGGTTACCTTCTGCTTTCAACAATTTAATTATAGTTTTTCCTCTTCAAAGATTATGGAATTATTAAGACCTACAGCATATTAAACCTTTATGTGTACTCCCAATGTCTTAGCTATGTTGATTTTGAGCAGACTCCAGTTTTCGTTTTTTGTCAGAGTCTAGTATATTCACACATCAGTTTGGATGGTCTTCCAGTATTCACCCAGATCAGTGTCACCTCTGGCCACACTGAACAATGAGGGGCAAACAGAGGACCAACAGATTGGACATGAAGTAAATGTGCACAGCGCATCCTACTGGGCTTATGTAGGTGGTAGAATTCATGACAAGTGCAAAAACACCAGGCAAGTTCTCCTCTACTTATGAGAGGTAAAGCTATTAACAGAATCGAAACCGATTACTCACTCTTGACGTCCAGGCATAAACTATGCTTCCTTTTAAAAACTAAATAGGGGCCTCATCCCAATAGTAGAGAAACAGTTTTTTCTAACAGTTTTACTACCTTGTTATTTCCAAACCCTGTCCCATAGTTCCTTTCTTGATAAAATGTGCTCTATTGTGACTTGCAAGTCACACAAGAGTTCCTGCTTTCCGAATAGAGGATTAAACAACTCAGCACCTCTCGCTGTATGGATATTACTGATTTCCTTCAACTTTCAATCAGCCGCTGTGGGCTCTTACGGCTATACTCTTTCCGCCCATCCACCCCAACCCACTTCAAATGCATGGAGATGTAAAAATCTGCTTCTCAGTGTCTCCAGACTCAGCGTGGACCCCACGGATTCCTCTGTCCTTATTCCCATTGGCTGTACTCACGTGGATTTCTGCGACATTAGGTTGAGCAAGGCAACTTCCTACTGATTTTAAAGAGCATTGACAAAGTTATATTTCTTAAAAAATATATACTTAGGAAACATATTACTGCATAAACAATGTCTTTAGTTTTCTGTGTTCTGTGTTCTGCTCTTCCCAGAATTAGCCAATTCGTAGCTACAGTGAACAACTCACCTGCAAACATGCTTTTCAAATGCAAACCAACCAATCCAGAGCCCAGAACTCCAACAACCTCCTTTACTGGGCTCTCATACTCTGGACTCCTAGACGAATCCCTCTGGGGCTGGGTACTAGACCACATGGACAGCCCCTGTGTCTCAGAGCTCACTGACATTATTCAAATAGCCACTCCTGATCCTGTAGGCCTGTAGGTCCCCACCTCCCTCTGCCTCCTGACCACTCCTGGTACTTCCCCATGTGCCCCCTCCCCATGCCGTGGCATGCTCCCTCCTCTTGGGAACCCTCAGTGATTTACGAGGGCAATCGTCTCCTGATCTGTTGGCCTTACCATACTTAAAAATAATAAAACCTATCAAAACAATTACCATTGTAATTAATAATACAATTACCTAAGTAACTATTTTTGATGTTTACAAGTACTTATTAGGTACAATATGAAATACATTTCCCATTTTTCCTATCGCTGTGATAACATACTTTTTTATTTTTCAAAGCTTATGTTTTATTCACAGAGAAATAGATTTTAAACGGGGCTCGGTGAATACTTTTACATATTAATGTTTGTATGGCAAAAGTTTTTTGTCGTGGACTGTTACATTGTATAGGGATGAATATTCAAAAATATGTCTACATTGGATCCCAGAAATTCTTGGAATAAAATGCCTGTGGTGAAGAAAGAGTAAGAGAGACTTTTCCTTAAAATCAGAACTCGCAAGTTTATGTGAAGCAAGAAACTGAAGTTTGTTTACAATTCGCAGCTGAGAAATGGATAAAGAAGTTGTAGCAAATTCACACCACCATAAAAAGGAATGAACTCCTGGGGCACCCGGATGGCTCAGTCGGTTAAGCATCTGACTTCAGCTTGGGTCATGATCTCATGACTTGTGGGTTCAAGCCCCAAGCTGGCTCTGTGCTGACAGCTCAGAGACGGGAGCCTGCTTCCAATTCTGTGTCTCCCCTCCCCCACTCACGCCCTGTCTGTCTCCCAAAAATGAATAAACGTTTAAAAAAAATGAAAAAAAAAAAAAAAAAGAAGGCATGAACTCCTTGATATGAAACACCACAGAAGAATCTAACGGCCATTATGCTAAGTAAAAGTAGCCAGACATGTATTTAAATGACATTGGGGAGAAAAGCACAACTATAGGGATAGAAATCAGAAGTGTTTCCGTGGGCTGGGGGTGGGGTGGATGATTTTGCTCACTTGGTACCCATTTGGAAATTAGAAATAATTCACAAATTACTCTTAGTAAAAGGAGCAAAGTTCAAAACACTGTTCTAGGGCAGGAGTTATACATAACCAGAGAAAGACATTTTTGTCAATTTTTCAGAGTCTGTTATCTAAAGCAACTTTGAGCAACTTGAAGGTACAATCTGAGAATTTTCTTTAAATGGCAGTAAGGGTCCCGAGACAATGTAGGGACTTTCCAAGGTAGACGCGTATAGGAAAAGAACAGTGTGGACACAGTGGAGTCAGCAGAAATTGTACAATTAAAGACATAAAACAAAATGAACCCTAGCTATTTGGGGTTAAGGTTTTCACCATTTCCATAGCGAAGAGGACATAGAAACATCCATATCAGAACTTGACTGTGACACACTTAAAGTTTGTCATTTATACTTATAATTAACATTAGTTGCAAATGATTGGCCCCATAGTGCTCATCATATAGGGCCATTCTCAGCTAAATTTTTCTAGTTAATTCCTCCATGTGGAGCTTTACAGAGTAATAGGGACCAGGTGGGCTTCAAACAGCAAATTCCCTCAATGATCTCATAGGTAGGAAAGAATGTTTCCTCAAGGAGGTACAGTTTCATCCGGGTGGGGCGGGGCTCGGAGGGTTGTGTATTACACTCTAATTTCCCCATAAGAGAGAAATTAGGTTTTAGCCTGCTCAGCAAAGCAGAAGGAAACAGAAACAAATGCATTTGAATAGAACTCGGATTTAGCAGCTGAAATGACTTGCTAAAGCATTCCTTTTTCTTTTGGTTAGACTTTATATTTACAAATGAATTAGTTAATTCCAGCAGAATTACTAATGGTTTTGTTTTCTAGCTCTCTGTGGAAATAAACTAGCTTCTGCCAATTGTCCTAATAGTAATACAATGAATGCAAATATAGTAGCACCCAAAATCACCATGCACAAGTAGAACGGGCTCAGAGTCTTAACCCGAAAGCAAACAGAAGAAAGTCCATGGGGAATTTCAATGACAGCATGACGGGTGCAAACCCTGATTTGACTTGTTTCAAATACAATTCCTTTACAGAGCAATGAAGCATGGGTCTTTCAAGTTTAACTGTAGAGAAAGTCCTTTATTTCAAAGCTGTAAGGTTGGAAGGATTCATTCATCTGTAAAGCCAAATGCCAGAAGTTGTGTTTCCCATTCCTCATCAGGCCTGTGGTTTACCAGGTGCCCGGTGGATAGTTCTGCCACAGCAAACAGGGCAAGAGGCAGGGAAATGATGCCTCCGGTGCGAACAGGTGTCAGGCCGTGTGCTGCCTTATTTTGTAGCACCCTGGGATCTGATTTCTCATTTCTCTTTTAAAATAGAGAATTTGATTTCAGATACTGCCTTAAGGTAAAAAGAAAAAAAAAAAAAAGACATCTCTGGGTCTAATGAATAACCGTGGCTCCCATTCACCATGTGCCCCCTGCATGGCAGACGCTGTGATAATTCCTTCATATACACATCATCTCCTTTAATTCTAAAAACAACCCCATGGGCTGGACAAAATTAATCTCCAGTTTTCAGATGAGGCAACTAGTGCTCAAAGGAGGTAATTATCTTGCGCAAGGGAATTTGCACAAGAGTCAATTCCCTGTGATTTCATATTCCAGTCTAAACCGCTTCATTACATGACCCTGATATGAGAAATGTGTAATGTCATAATGCTGAATTTGGTCAGATAAAAAAAGGCTTTTTCATTCTAGTGCCTTTTCCTAAGGAATAACTTTTTTCCCCCAAATTACATTTATTACACCAAAAACAACAAATAAAAACAAATATACAAACTGAGTTTCTGTGGGATGATCTGATTAATACATACATATATTATTCATATCAAATCCTTCCTGACTCATGTACTCTTGGAGTAATTCTGTGAGCCAGTGAAAACATAATTCAACTTACCTAAGTTCTTTATATATTGACAAATATACTCATCACGTTTTGGGGGATGTCACTGCATACATAAAATATTTACATATAAAAATATTGCTAAATATTTAATGGTCAAGATGAATTACCCTGCAAAATCTACTTCTCAGCTCTTTTTATCCAACTAGGTGGTATATTGGTGTTAATAAACATCTATTTGAAACACCCGTTTTATTTTTATTTTTTCATCTGACCCACATATATTGCTAAAAAAAAACTTACATTTAGGGATTATGCATTTATGAGAAACATTAATTGACCGTAACTTCTGTTCTGAATTGGTGTTAGTTAGTTCCTGTGAAACATTTTTGAGCCTACTGGGGGTGAGCCAACCCAGAAGGTCAGGTTGTCAAGAGACTTTCCCAAGAATCGGATTATATAACAGTCAAGAGCAGGAAGAGGTCTGAGGCGTCCAAGGAAGCTCCTCAGATCCTTCTTCTGACATTGGATATGCACCATCTGCCTCAGATGTAGGCGGTTTCTGAGTGAAGAACATGACAAGCACACCTAGCATGGAGTATCAGGTTAGGAAATATCTTTATATTTCCTTTCTACAGTGACATTCTCTAGGGAGCTCTGTCTCCTAAATCCATAGGTTGTAGTTTTGTTTGTCAATGGCAATGCTAAACTATGAGCATCCGGCTAAGAGATTTGGTACAGATGGAATCACTCTCCAGCAATATAATGAGTCTACTTACCGACAGGTCATTTGGCCTATTTACAAGATCAGACAGGGTGGCTTCTTTTCTTCATGTTTCCCTGGAGGTTCCCTTGTGTTACCCAGGAAAGACTTGGACCAGGTGTTTAACTCCCTTACCTACGGTGGGATACATTGAGTCTATAAATTATTTTTATTGCTTTGCTTGGAGTATTGAGGAAGTCTAGAGGCCAGATCAGGAGTGTAATCCCTAGGTGATCCACATAGCACTGTTTCATGGTGGGTAGGTACCACGACACTGAGGCAGGCCACCATCTTGACAGCAAGATGTTATCGATTCCATTTGGAAGGCATGGGGTGTGAAAAAGGTAAATCGATTTATACAAATCCAGCACCCTCCGTGGGGAAATACTTCAACAGGTACAAGAGTAGACACATGCAAATCCAGGTTTTTGTGGAGTCCAAAGTTTATACAATTTTAGAGGCCCTTTTACGTTTTTAAGAAGAACAGAAAAATATTCTACGTGTGCAAAGTGACAAAAATGTCAATTACATATGTGGACGTATGTTGTGTATCCCCCCCTTTTAACAGGTCCTGAGGCCACAGTTCATTAGTGTCTGTGTGAAATCTGCCCCTTAGTGAATTTACCTGTGCCAAAAGAATTGCCTTCAATAGTAACAAAGCTCTGGAAAGCACATAAAATAAATAGAAGAAATGATTGTGCCTCCAAACTGTTTTTAGAGGTAAAACAGAAATAAAAATATACAAAGGTAGGTAGAGAATAAAACAAAGCATTTGTACAAGGTCTACTGCTGGCTGCTAATTATGAAAATATCTCATATGTCTGGAGCTTTTTAATTGTCACAATAGCACAAATGTAGATATTATAGCTTCTGTCTAGCAAATACACGAATTAGAGCATAAAACAGTAGTGTTTCCCCCAAATTACAAACTTAATATGTGATGGGAACAAACTTGTATTTAGCTCCTGTCCCTCTCCTTCCAGTTCCCTGCCTGCCACCTTCCACAGTATTGGTTTTCCGAAGTTACTGTTTTATAATGACAGAAATAAACATTTTCCGACCTCTCAGTTGCTTGCACACTTTTCTTCCTTGGCTAGGCGAAACTATTTATGAAGTTTAGATCTTATTATATTATAGTCACGGTGAATTCTGATTTTTCTTTCTTTGTCATGCTTTTCCCAAAACCAGATTAATCATGCTACATTGTTAGCTGGGTCAGTAACCACTCATGAGGCACGGACCGACACGTTTCACCCTATGTAACCTGGCATGCAAAGTGTTTCTAAATTTCTAAATTATAATTTCAATTTGAAGGTGAATGTTGTGTCTTTGGAAAGCAGTATTTCTTAGCGTCTTTCCAATGCGTGTCATTGAGTCACGAAAAATACAATGTCATGCTTTACAGTTAATAGGCATGCCCAAAAGGCCTTATAAAATAAGATATATAACATCTGGCTTAATATTAATCTTACTCATATTATGCTATTGTATACCACTAACAATAGTGTTATATTAGTACACCCTATAAAATTTAGCTCAATACATTTTAAATTAAGCAGGAAAAACAAAACAAAGCAAAACACTCACTTCTCTGAGAAAACACGAAGTAGGGGATGATGGTTTTGGTATCTGTCTCCACTGGGGATTACGATAGACATGTTTAAGTGCGCCCACGGGGCAACCAATGCTGTCCGTAAGGCCTTCCTCCTGGCCAAGCTCTCCATGCTCCTCATGCTGCCAGGCAACTGGAGGAACAAGATGGGCAAGCCCCACACCCTTCCTGGCAAGGTGACCTGTGCTGCGTCTCTGTTTTCGTGCCTCGTGTCTGCCCTGGGGATGCTGGCATCTCTTAGCCCCTGGGACCAAGAAGCTGCTGCTGATGTTGGGTATAGATGGTGCCAGACCTTGACCTGGGGCTGCGCTGCAATGTCATTCTGCCAACTTGCCAAGGTCACCTTTGATGCCATCTTTGAGACCTATAGCTGTTCCCCCTCCCCCGGCTCCACAAGAAGGACAGAGATATGCTCACCAAGACTCCCTACTGGGAAATCACTGACCATCTTGTAAGACCCACACCAGAGCCTCCCTGCACAGGCTCCAGGCCCCAGCCGTGCCCAGCACATAGTTTTTAATACAAGAAAAATAAAGTGAGACAAGCCTGTTATAAAAGTTAGAAAAAAAACCCATATAATTTACTAGTACTGAACTAACATATACTTTGGTAGACTGTATATATAAATACATATATAACATATTTATATATGTATTTATATTTGTATACTGTCCGGGTAATCCTTTCACCTGGAAAATCAGTTAAAAAAAAAAAAAAGTTGGAAGGAAGAGTTAAAAATTAGTACCTTCCCATTATATTCTGTGTTGTAACTTGCATTCCTTCAAAATAGACACCATAATGTTCACTGCCTTTTTTAAAAAAGTGTTCCGACATTACATTGTTATTTTAATAAATATGACTTAGAAGTTGCGTTTTATATAAATATTCAGAAATATGATATGCAATCATATGTAATCGTAAATATGATTTTCTCTGCTGGCATAAAGAATGAGTAACAATTATTTGTTTGGTTACTTTGAATTTTTCAGGATAACTTGAAAAGTAAGTACTTGAAACTAGCAGAAAACAGGTATCAAGGGCTAGTCAACACGATCCACAAAGGACTAAAAGTCAAGAAAGCCTTTTTCTTTCAGTACTTCTGAGATGAAATGATATGGTATCTTCTTTACTACTTGATTTGACAATAACGTCTGTAAAAGTGGATGAAATTAATTGATATTGGGCACTACTGGTGAATGACTAAAACACATTGGGTAAATCCAAAACAGAGACAACAGCAAATGTGGACGAGAAAAAGGAGCCACACGAATTTTCGCTCACTGCTGCTGGGAGTGCAGAATGGTACAGACACTTTGGAAGACAGTTTGGCAGCTTCTTACAAAACTAAATATACTTTTACAACGTGATCCAGTGATCATGCTTCTTAGTATTTAACCAAAGGAGGTAAAAACTTACGTTCACCAAAAAATCTGCACATGGCTATTTATAGCAGATTTATTTGTAATTGCCCAAACTTGGAATCGATCAAGATGTCTCTGAGTCACTGAAAAGATAAACAAGCTGTGGTTCATCGAGACAATGGAATATGACTCAGCGCTAAAAAGAAACGAACTGTCAAGCCATGAAAAGACATGAGGGAATCTTAACTGCATATGACTAAGTGAAAGAAGCCAATCTGAAAAGGCCACATACTATGTATTTCCAAGTCTATGATATTCTGGAAAAGGTGAAACAGTGGAGACAGTAAAAGATCAATGATTGCTAGGGGTTGTGTATGGGATGGGATGAATAAGGAGACCACGAAAATTTCTAGGGTGAGGAAAACACTCTGGATGACCCCATAATGATGGATACATGTCATTACATGTTGCCCAATCCCACAGGATAATCACTATTAAGAATGAATCTTAGTGTGAACCATGGGCTTTGGGTGATTATGATGTCTCAGTATAGACGCATCAATTGTAACAGACGTCCCCCCGGTGTTGGTGGTTGATAACAAGGAGGTTGTGCACATGTGGGGGAATCTGCACCACACCTTCAGGTTTTCTATGAACCTAAAATTGCTCTAAACATTAATATCTTTAATAAAAATGGCTAAGATAGTAAATTTTACGTAATGTGCACTGGACCACAATACAAAGTAGTTGGGGGAAAAAAAGAAAGTGAATTTTTTCTGAGAGTCTTTTTTCTTAAAGACACTGGAATTAAATTTAAATTTAGGGCCCTGTGGCCTCCTACTTAAATAGATGTTATAAAATTTTCTGCTTCAGGGTTCTGAGACACTGAATTTTTAGGGAGATCACTTTACATGAAATTTTAATAAGTTTTAGAAAGAAAGCTTTCAGAAAGCTTGACATTTTGGAGGGACTAGATTAGGCTTTGTCAGGTGGAAGGAAATAAGAAGGACAAGACAGATCCCCAAGTAGATACCATATATTAAAAAGAGGGAAACAGAGGGGTGCCCGGATGGCTCAGTCAGTTAAGTATGTGACCCTTGGTTTCAGCTCAGGTCATGATCTCATGGTTTGTGAGTCTGAGCCTTGCACTGGGCCCCATGCTGACAATGCAGAGCCAGCTTGGGATTCTCTCTCTCTCCCTCTCTCTGTGACCCTTCCCTGCTTGTGCACATGTACTCTCTCTCAAAATAAACAAAAACACTTAAAAAAAAAAAAAAGAAAACAAAGGGGTGAAAGGGGAGGAGCAAAGTAAGAGAGGAGAGTAGAGGAATGGAGAGGAGAGGGGAGGGGAGAGGGAGAAGGGTGGAGGGTAGGAGGTGGGGAGGAGTGGAGGGGAACAGTGAGGGGAGCAGAGCAGAGTAATGGGGATGGGAAGAGGGTGGAGAAGAGGATGGGAGGGGAGAAGGGAGGGTGAAGTGAAGAGAGCAGAACAGAGGCATTGGAAGGGGAGGGGAGAAAGGAGGGGGTAGGGAGGGGGGCAGGAAAGTGAGGGAAGCAGAGCAGAGGCATGGGGAGGGGAGAAGAGGGATGGGGAGAGGGAGGAAGGAGAGAAGAGGAGGGAAGGAGGGAGAAGGGGAGGAGAGGAGGGGAGGATAGGAAGGGGAGGAGAGAAGGGAGGGAGCCAGGGGCAGGGAAATGAGAACAGAGGCATGGGGAGGGGATGGGGAAGAAGGGGGCAGGGAAGGAGAGGGAGGGGAGGTTCTGGAAACACGCTGTTGTGTGTGGGCACAATCTCACACAGGGTGGAAGACAGTTATAAGGGGTGACACTAGGAGCAGGTGTCATTTGTGCCACATTCACCGTCACTTAAGGGAACAGTATTGTTTCGATTGTATCCGGAGACGAATACACTTGTGTTTTAAGTCTTTAGACGGAAAGAAATGAAAATAATACTATTTCATCTTTTTAACTTTTCTTGTGATGTATTGTGCAGTCTCATCTTCAGATGCTGTTGTGTTATGACCCTGAACTGAGCCCCTTCACTCCTGGTAAGTGAAGAGAATATCTGACAGTTGAAAATAATATGTGAGGTTTTTGTTCTCAACTCTGCCTCATCAAGTGGCATAATTGTCAGTATTATCTATGCTGTCTCATTAGCGCAGAAGCAGCATGTCTAACAGACTTTATTTTCTGCCCTACCTGGGCACGGAGGGGATCTCACAGCTGGGGTGCTTCCCATCGGCCACCTGACACGGCGGGGGCACTGTCCTTGAGCAAGGCAGGTGTGTGTTCCCAGTGCTGTGGTGAAGGGGGAGTATTACAGGGGAACGAGGTGACAGGATCGCAGCAGACCTACAATGACTGGGGCAGCCATGCATGTTTGGGTAGGGTGTTACTTTGGAGATGTTTAGGTGTCTTGGGGGACCCTGAGACATTCCACACGGGAGCACACCGGAGGGAGGCGGCAGCCTGCCGGAAGAACCCTCATGATCTGCACAAGTAGCCACTCCGGAAACACAGCGGAAGTGGGTGTTCAAATTGCACATGGCTGTGAGTGTGGACCCCCTGTGGGGTGTAGGGAGGCTGCGAGCCCTGTTGATTATAAACTGAAGACCCAAAGGGCAGAAGCTAGGGCTAGTTTGAGCCCGAGACCAGAGGCAAATACGTGAGGCCACAGGGTTCCCTGGTGGTTACAAGAACTCTGCTTGGATGCTGACTGGCCTTCTTACTCTATTTCCTTGGTGGATGTACTCAGTCTCTTGAACAACCACATCACACCTTCTCCTGCATCAAATCTTGAATCTCTCGTTCCTCTGGCTTCATGGCCAGTTAGCCTACTTCCTATTTCATCAAGGGAAGAAACTATCAGAAGAGAGCTTCCACATGCTTCTATCATGACCCCCCAAAGGTTACCTCCATTTATACCTCCAATATCTCCATCATACCCTCCATTACACTTTCCTCTTCTTTCCCCCTGTTCACCAGATACCATCTCTTCCCATGAACTCAAAGATATTGATTTGGAGATGTTTCCCTCCTCCTTCTGCTTCACCATTTTTTTTTTTCCTCTGTGTAGTATGATTCTCATTAGCATACAAATGTTTTTCATATACCCATCTTTAAAAAAAACCCCCCTTTAACCTAATAGTCTCTTCTACCTACTCTCTTATTTCTCTTTTATCTTCACACAGCAACTTCTGAAATCACCTGTCCTTGCTAACCCCACTTTCTCTCCAGGTCTCTGGAACCCATTTCTATCTTTTGTCCCCACTACTCCACTGAAACAGCTATTCCCAAGGCCATCAATGACCTCTGATTTGCAAAACCCACATGTTACTTCTCAAGCTTCATTTCAGTCATTCTCTCTTGCAGCATTTAACACGGTCTTAGCATCATCTACGTCTGGAAGCACTTTTGCCCCAGGAGTAAGTAATGGACCCAGGTGCATGACTTTAAAAGAAATCTGGATGCCGGCGACTCCCAAATTTCTATCTTCAATCTAGGACTCTGCCCCATATCCAGGTACGTATATGCAGTCATCTTCTGAAATTCCGCATGGATGTCTGTAAAGGTATCTCAAACTTTCTATGCCAAAAAACAAACTGCTGATTTTTAAAAAAAATTTTTTTTCAATGTTTTTATTTATTTTTGGTACAGAGAGAGACAGAGCATGAACGGGGGAGGGGCAGAGAGAGAGGGAGACACAGAATCGGAAACAGGCTCCAGGCTCTGAGCCATCAGCCCAGAGCCCGACGCGGGGCTCGAACTCACGGACTGCGAGATCGTGACCTGGCTGAAGTCGGACGCTCAACCGACTGCGCCACCCAGGCGCCCCAAACTGCTGATTTTTAACCCATCTTCTACCCTTCCAAATGTATTATATGTTACAGTAAATGGCAACTATGTTCTCCTGGTTGCTTGGACCAATTCTTGAAGTCATATATGATTAGTACATTTTTCAGTCTTTCCACATCTATTTAGACTAACTTCAAATCTGGCAGCTCCCCCTTTTCTTCTCTGCTAAACCTTTGGTCTATTATCTCTCATCTGGATTCTTGTTCTAGAACCCTAATAGTTCTCCTTGCTTCTACCCTTACCTCCCTAGTCTCCATACAACACTGGGAGTAATCTCTTTTATAATATAAGTGAGATTGTGCCATGCTTGAGTACCCCAGAGCCTTCCAATTCCATCGAAAGTAAAACCAAACTCCTTAAGATGATCCAAAAGGTAGTGATAAAATATAGTGATATGTAGCCTGGCCCATAGCACTTGTCTGATATCTCCTAAAACTCTTTCACTCTGTGCTGGCCACACTTTCTGTCCCTTAAACATGCAAGTACAATACTGTCTCTGGCCAGGTTTTAAGGCCCTCAGCCAAGAATTTTATTTCTCAACAAACAAACAAACAAACACCCAAACAAACAAACAAACAACAACAACAAAAACCACCTACAAAGCTTCTTCCTCACTTCCTTTGGGTATTTCCTGGAATATCACCTTATAAGAGGACTTGTTTGACCATTCTACCAAATAACACCCAACCACAGCATGCCTATCCCTTTACTATGCTTTTTATTTCTACATAACACTCACCAACACCTGATATGTTTATGCTAATGTGCTTATTTTGTTACGGTCCTGCCTAAATAGCCTATAAACATCACGAAGACAGGGACCTTTGTTCCCGGAACTATCTCGAGCACCTAGAACAATGCCTGGCATATAATATAAACTCAATAACGACCACATTCTGTCAAATATAAAACACTAAAGATTATAAGACCCACTCTCACTTTATGTTTCATTATGGGGAAAACATGCCAATTATACTATCATGCAAAGTTTTTTTTTTCTTTAATCACTTAAAATTTCTTGTATGTGTTGAAAGAGTTGGTCTCAGTTGTGATGGATTATTGTATATTGCTGTTATACATGCATAAATAGAAAACGTAAGTAAAAGAAGTTAGCTAAGGGATTGCTAAAACTTTTGCACATACAGAGTTGAACTCTTATGAATCAATCCAGAGTTATCAATGCCCTTTGTTTTTTTGTTTTTTGTTTTTTCCTTTTTCACAAAAGATCATTTCATGTGCCATCAGTAGTATTAGTGATATACATTTCTTCATTAAAGGGTAAGCTGTTTTTGACTTGAAGAGTTTCTTCTAAACCAAGGACACCTGTTCTACACGCTGGCTGGCGTGGACTTTATCTTCCAGAAGGTGTTCACAGCAAGTTTTCAGACATCACCAAAGACTCATGTTCCTTTTTCCAATCGTCCTAAAAGGTTTCTTGACTGATTCTTTGAAGACTTGCAATTAAACTCAAGGAGTGGAACACTAACAATGCACATAACCCAAGTAGAAGTGAGGAAAACACGAGCATTTATGACCAAAGCTGTGTGCATGCAGGCCACGGCAACTACATCACCACCACGACTTGGCTGCAACGGGTGAACGATGAATTCATTCATTCATTCATTCATTCATTCACTATAAGATGTCACCAGAGTAACAAAATGTACCCCAATTTAAGAAAGGTGAAAATATGTGCATCTTCTGAATCAACGGATCAATAATTAATAAGCAAATCATTCAATCGTTCTAATAAAGCCCGCAGGAAGTAGTCTCCAGTGAAATGCAAGTCCCATTGGTAGAGGTGCCTACTTACCATCAATCTGAGAAAGAGATCAAACCACAACTTCACATCTCTCTCCACTGATTTTTATCCCTTTGATTCTAGAAATAATTCCTTGATTTAATGGCTATTACTAAAGTTTAGGAACTTTCTGAAGGAGAATGAAAAAACCTAAAAGGAAGGCCAAAACTGTCATTGGGATCCCCACAGACCAATTAATGAAAAGCAATTCACACTAAGTATGTGTGGGTTCAATAAAAATGTATTGAACTTTAAAGTTAATGGAGCAAAAATTAAGATCAGAGCCTCCATTTCTTGATAAGAACAGTTTCCTAAGTCATTTAATTAATGCTTTCTCCTAGGGGAAAAAATGAGTCCCGGTATTATAGTAGCAAGAGATTTACTAAATTAGACACAGGAAAAAAAAAGGCAGTTAGTTCCTAAAAAGCTTTGTCTTAGCTTTACTTCTTTGGAATTAAAGGCAGAATTTATGCAGAGATATGATTTTTAAATATCACATAAATCCCTGACACAAATTTTTAAAGAGGAGGCCTTCTTTATTCCCTATACCATGTAACTGAAACTCAATATAACATTATGATTTAAATCTTTTTATGACATCAAAAACCTCACTTATTTTCTGGGATTCTTTCAATTATTTTTCAGATACCTGATAAGAACTTTAGAAATAGAGATGGCTAAAACATAATCTCTGTCCTTAATGAGCTCACAGGGTATGAGAGACAGATCAACCAACGATTACAATATAATGTAAGAAAAGATTTAGTGAGTAGGTACTGAAATCACACAAGGGTTTTGTATTAGGAAGACAGGTTAATTTATGTTGCTTAATTTAAATAATAATAATAATACTAACTCCAAATCTCAGTGGCTTAACACAACAAAGACAGATTTTTTCACTCAAGCTATGCCTTGTGGCTCAGACATCTCAACAGTAGACTACTGCAGTTGTCATAGTACAAAAAAGGGCTGGAAAATTCTCTAACAGTCACGCTGTGGACTGAAATGTGTCCCCCATCAATTTATATGTGGAAGCCTCAACCCCCAATGTGGATGTATTTGAACTAGGACTATTACTCCAATTTCTGGAGGTAATTGGGTTAAAAGAAAGTCATAAGAGTGGGGCTCTGATCTAATAGGATGAGTGTCCTTATAAGAAGAGACACCAGAGAACATGGTCCACAATACTATCTCACCTAGCTGCACCTAACTGCAAAGAGGCAGGTAAATAGAGGAGGGTAAGTGGATATTTGATAAGCACGATCAGATCGTCTGCCACAGTCATCGCCTCTGGTCAGCAAAGATCCCTTTTCTCCCTTCTTCCTACACATTCAATCCTTCCCTAAGGGAGACAAACCAAAAAGCAACGTACCCAGCCATTGATTCTAGCTCTAAGTCCAGAATCTGTAGGTGATATGCAGCAGTGGCTACATCGGTTCCAGATATGACTTCTCTTGGTTCCCAAAGAATGACCTAAAAAGAATTTTTCTGCCTCTACCCACTCTGTCCCAATGAACGGTGGTTCAAGAGGAACAGAAAGCCTACCATTGTAAACACTCCCAATCAATAAAGAAAGAAGACCAGACAGGGAGACTAGGTGGAACTGGCCCAGGTAATTCTGAAATGCAGTTTAGCGGATAACCTAAGAATCCTTACCCTATGGGCTCACAGTGACCCTTGACCCTCATTCTGCTCTCCGCGGGGAGCTGGCTTCTCCTTTGTTCTCCTAGGCTCTCCCGTCTGCCCTGGGACAATTTTCCTCTTTCACTATTCTTCTTGGCCACATCAGAATTAGACACTGGGAGAATGTTCCCCTTGAGGCTTTCCATGTTTCGCAGCCCTCTTCCTGCCCTGTGATTATTATGTCTTAAAAAGTCATACATATTCTTAGTTTGGGGTGTTTTCCTCCCCTGTAAAACTCTGTCAAAATATTCTTAGGTTGATTGTATATTTAATTCTAGTTGATCACATGTACCAAGGGCAATACCCACTATTCCTGGAGTGTTTTCTGAGACCAACTTCTCAGATTTGTCATAATATTTTGTTTCTTCTTCCCTAAAACTCTTCCGATTTAAAGGTGCAACCTTGGCCATATCAAGTTCTTTAAGAATACCACCCACTTAATCCATTCTTTACTCTGAGCCATTCTTTTTTCTAATTAAAAGATTATACTAGGCACTGTACCCTTAAGCGGTTTTCTACCCTGACGTACCTTAATCAATGGAAAGGTTTTAGCAAAAGGTGTGGAGACTACACGCTTAATCTGCTTTTCCTTGAGGCTGTTTTAACTTGCTTTTGTCACTTAAAGACTTTCTTAGTTTTATCTCCTATTCTTCGGTAACTCAAGATAATTATCTTTTCCAATTTTGCGAGGTTTTGAATTTTTCAAATCCCTTTCAATTACGCTCGCAAGTTCTCAATTTCTTCCCAAGATCCTTCCTTTACAGTACCTTGCCAGCCAGCCAACTCCATTAACATTTTGTTTTCTAACTTCTCCCCCTAGATGCTGGGAAATAGAATTAAAAAGAAAATCGACTCTCAATCCGGAAATCCTCTCCACAGACACAACAGAGAAAGAAAACGCTTCTTATTTTACACGCATTACACCAGAACGTGATACACATCACAGGCAGTTGGCTGAGAGACTGCAAAGCTGGAAAAACACCTGACCCTCTACACTCAGGCAGGGATAACCCATCACCTGCACATTCTCAAGGTAAACAATAACTCGTTTTAAATGAGGGGACCTGCCAGCACCATTTGTCACACACAGCTCATACTACATTCGCTTGGTAATTGGAGTGACCATCTATGTCAGCTAATTGGCTTTATCCAGAGGAAAAACAAAACCTCTCACGGCTGTGTGACACAAAGTAGTTATGCAATTGGGAGCCTGGTGCCCACTGTAGGTAGGTTCCTGCCCTTCCGTAGAGTCGCTCTCTCCTTTGATGTTGACATTTCAAAGACTTGGTTCTGAGTCCTTAAGAAAGGCACTCCTGGGTCTTAAAGCTGACAAAAGACCTATTTAGATTTCAAAAGACTTTATATATATATTTCAAAGAGAGAAAGAAATACTGACAATGATAAGTTTTCTAAAGTAAATGCTCCAGGAAAAAGGCAGGGAGAAGAAGCTTCTCCCCATGTTTAACAGAGAGAATTAAGCGTCTTATTTCTAATTTGTATTTGTCCTTACCAATTTGGGTCCTATTTAGAAGCTCATTAGACCCGCAATCAGCTTACCAGGCAATCACAAGCTATTCCAAGAGGCAAGAGTTTCACCAAATGGCTAGCCCTGTGTGGTTTCATTCTCCCAGTGGTCATACCGTTTCCCTCTCCCCCTGCCCAACCGCTGTTTCAGTGCTACATATTTTAGGGCTATTCATTACTGCCAAGCTCCTCCTGCTATCCGTTTCTATTAGGATCAAATTGATTTATCCTTAAATAACAAACAAAATCTCAGTGGTTTAACGCAACAGGAACTTCTCACTCATGCCCATCCTCTTTGGTTCCGAACTGTCCTGGGTGACCTGGGCAACACCTGCATCCAAAAATGAAGCATACATCACTCTGCTCATAGCCCTTTGTTGGAACTGATCTTATGGATCCCCAGACTGCACTGGATGTTGAAAAATGGAGGGGAGCGTGGAATATTTGGAGAACAGTACTATCCAAGCAAAAGGTGAGCAGAACTTCGAAAAGGTTTTTGGAAGGAAAGGAGCTGGAATTTCTCAAGCTGCAGTGGAAGAGTGACGGGAGGTGGCTGACACTCAGGACGGATGGATAGCATGAGCAAAGCATAGAGGTTCTTTATTAGCTTTTTTTTTTTTTTTGCTGCTGGAGTTGAGTAAGAAGCAGAAAGTAGGCAGAAACTTTGTTGGAAAGGCAGACACTCAAAGCCAGAAGTGATTTTTAGGCCATGCCAAGACAAAAAACAAAAAAAAAAAAGGTCTTTATCTTATAGGCAGTGAGGAGTCACTTTTAACACAGGCAAGTAAACACAGATGTAAGCTTTAGATATATCTATCTAGTGATGTTGTGGGATATCTTAATAATCAATCCTTTAACTTGCTAAATAATTTCAAACAAATAGAACAGCCAGGTGTCTTAGCCCATCTGGGGACTCTAACAGCATAGCATCTACCGGGTGACTTAGAAGCGAAAGAATTGTTTTTTTCTCACAGTCCTGGTGACTGTAAGGTTAAGATCGCGGCACAGGTGGATCTGGTGTCTGGAGAAACTTAATGGTTCATAAATGGCCATCTTCTCAGTGTGTCCTCACATGGCGGAAGAGAGCTCTCCTGGGTCTCTTTTATAAGGGCAGTAATCCCATTCAGGAGGGCTCCATCCCATGAAATTTTGATAAAAATGTTTTCTGTTAGGTCCACCTTCAGTGCTGATACGGGCATGAAATGAAATAATGGACTTTGAAAGCTATCAGATGAAATACATACTATAAGGGATGATCAAATTCAACACAGCACTGTCCAAGGCAATGTAGGGAGAGTCGAAAAGGGTCCCTTCCTTTGAAGAAATCAACATTCTTCCATGAAAAATGCTAAAGCACCAGACCATGATTTTATAGTTGAGCTGCAGAGTGTAATTAAAAAACAGAGATTGTATTTTAACAAATGTGCTGAATATAAATGATTCTATCTGGGAAAGTGATCACCTCTGGGGGCAATGCACTTATCACTGTTTTGTTCAAGGTATTTTGACTGATTTCCAAAACCTTATTTAAGAGGAAATTTCAAAGTGAGTTAAGGTGTCACTTGTGATCAGTCTTGTGATTCCGGGTTCCTTTATTTTAATGACTGTGATAGACACTCCACAAGGCTCACACCACTGGGAGGCTGGTGGACTGGGAGGAAGGAAGGGCTAAAATGGTCGTTTTTCTTTTCCTTCCTTCCTTCTTTCCTCCCCCCCCCTCTCTCTTTTCTTTCTTTCTTTCTTTCTTTCTTTCTTTCTTTCTTTCTTTCTTTCTTCCTTCCTTCCTTCCTTCCTTTCTTTTTCTTTCTTTCTTTCTTCCTTCCTTCCTTCCTTCCTTCCTTTCTTTCTTTTTCTTTCTTTCTTTCTTTCTTTCTTTCTTTCTTTCTTTCTTTTTCAGTTTTGTTGTTGTTTTTCAATTAAATAGCCACAGTCCTGTCAAAATCCCATACAAATGATAATATTTTAGCTCTTCATTAGTCAAATGAGTAAACTTACCACTGATTTGAACGTTAATTTTTTCACTTTTTAAAACCTGTAATAGTTCACTCGTTAAAATAAAATGACCAGACTGATACATGGCCAGTCAAGGCATCTAGTTTTTTTGGACAGATGTTAAGCCTCTGACAACAACAGTCTGGGAAGAGAATCAAAATTATAGCTCCACTGACATATTCAAGGTAGTGTTTTCCTTGGTGTTGAATAAATTCTAGATAAAGACTCTGGACTCATCAGTATCTTTATCTGTCACAGTCACACAGTGTATTATATACGTGTGATCATGGTAGTAATTAATTCATGATGTGCATTTTAAGCTAGACCTGTATGTGTTTCACTAAACTTTAAAGATTTAGAATTTTTTTTGGTTTGTTTGTTTTTTAGCACCAGCAAGAGACTAAAGAAAAAAAAAAGCAAAATTTTCATGTTGTGAAGGAAACTGAAATTGTGTAAAAATCAGATGTTTTGCAATGGTTGTTTCTCTATTCCCTTTTAAAGTTTTAAAAAATTATAAATTTACTAAATTAAATAATTTTAATTATCATAAATAAAAGAAGAGAGATTAAACAAAGATTAAAAGGCGGGGGGGGGAAGACCTAAATATTTTTAGCAATTTATGTATTCCAAACACTTCTTACAGACATCACAAAATGCTACAATATAGGTATTCTGGTCCTTATTGTCACAAAATAAGGGTGTAAAACCCGGAGACGAAAATCAATTTGCCTCATACATAGAAGAATCCGTATTTTAACGCAAATCTAACAGTTCTATAAAAAGACATGTTCTTCCATTATAATATAACTTTACTAACACATTTCAGGTTTCATGATGCAAATCGAAAGAAATACTTCGGTGGTGAATGTTCCTTGTTTCTAGCAGCAATTACCAATAGATGTTGGAAATTTATCCTACCTTTTGGCACAATACGATATTAGATTCTTAGAAAAGACTTTAGTGTAAAATGTAGAACAAAAATATATCTCAACACTACCAGATATGAGATTTCTTTATCCTCCCAACTTTACTGAGGTATAATAGACAAATAAAAAAGGTATATATTTAAGGTATACGATGCACCTCTTTTTTACTAAAACAAATTTTTCGAGCAGTTTTAGGTTCACAGCAAAAATGAGGGAAAGGTACAGATTTCCCATAATCCTTCCTGCACCCACACATGAATAGTCTCCTCCATTATCAACCTCCACCACTAGAGTGGTACATTTGTTACAAGTGATGAACTCACACTGAAACCTCATAATCACCCAAAGCCCATAGTTTGCACTAGGGTTTACTTCTGGTGTTGTAGTTTCTTTTGGTTTAGACAAATGTATAATAACATGAATCCATTAATACAGTATCATCCAGAGGATTTTTAATACCTTAAAAAAGTGCTCAGCCTGTTCATCCCTTAAACCCTGGCAACCACCACTCTTTTTTACTGTGTCATTGTTCTGCTTTTCCAGAATGTCATATAGTTGGAATTATATGGTATGCAGTGTTTCAAATTCAATTTCACTTACTAATATGCGATTTAAGGTCTCTCCATGTCTTTTCATTGCTTCTTAGTTCATTTCTTGTTAGTGCTGAAAAGTCTCCCATTGTTTGGATGTACTGCATATTTTTTAATCCATTCACCTACTGAAAGGACGTCCTGGTTGCTTCCAAGTTTTGGAAATTATGAATCAGGCTGCTCTCAACATCATGTGCAGGGTTGTGACCAGACCTCCATTTTCAACTCCTTTGGATAGTTGAAGTCAACCAAGGAGTCGACTTCTGGGTTGGACAGTAAGAGTATGTTTGGTTTTATAAGATGCGGCCCAATTGGCCTCTAACGTGGTTGTACCATTTTGCTTTCCCGTCAGCAACGAAAGAGAGCTCCTGTTGCTTCACATCCTTGCCAGCATTCAGGATTTTGGTCATTTTAACAGGTGTGTAGTGATAGGTAATTGTTTTAATTTGCATGCTCCTGAGGACATGTGATACGGAGCACCTTTCCAAACGCTTACTTGCCATCTGTATGTTTGTATATCTTCCTTAATGAAGTGTCTGTTAAGGTCTTTTGTGTCTATTTTTCAACTGGGTTTTGTTTTCTTCTTACTGAGCTTTAACAGTTCTTTGGATAACATAGTCCTTTCGCAGATGTGTCCTTTGCAAATGGGTTCTCTCAGTTTGTGGCTTGTCTTCTCATTCTCTTGACATCATCTCTTGAAGAGTATAAATTTTTAGTTTTCATGAGGTCTAGCTTATCATTGTTTCTTTCATGGATCCTGCTTTTGGTGTTGTGCCTACGATGTGATATGTAATTGGGCCTACAATGTGCCTACAATGACCCAAGATCATTGAGGCGTTCTCCTATGTTATCTTCTAGGAGTTGCATGGTTTTGCATTTTATGTTTAGGTCTATGATCCATTTTTGAGTTAATTTTTGTAAAGTGTATAAATTCCCTTTCTATTGTCTTGTCGTGTCCATTGTCACAGATCAGTTGACTATACTTATGTGGGTCAATTTCTGAGCTATCCACTCTGATCCATTGATTTTTTTTGTACTTTTTCATTAAAATCGCAGTGTCTTAATTACTTTAGCTTTACAGTAAGTCCTGAAGCTGGGCAGTGTCAGTATTCCAACTTTGTTCTTTTTCTTCAATATTGTGTTGGCTATTGTAACTATTTTTAGGTATCTGCTTAGTGGTGGTAAACATTCATAATATTCTGCAACCATCACCACAAATGCATTCTCATAACTCTTTTCATTCTGTAATTTGAAACTCTATATCCCTTAAGCAATAACTCCCCATTCCTTCTCCCCCAGCTCCTGGCAACCACTATTCAATTTTCTGCCTCTATGATTTTGGCTACTCTAAGTACCTCATATAAGTGGAATCATACAGCATTTATCTTTTAGTGACTGGCATAATTTGCTCAAGGTTCACTTACATTGGAATAGATATCAGATTTTCTTCCTTTTTAAGGCTGAATAATACTCCATTGCATGCATATGCCACATTTTTAAAATCCATATATCCATCACTGAGTAGTGGGTTGCTTCCAGATTTTAGCTGTTATGAATAATGCCCCTATGACCATACATGTACAAATATCTCTTTGACACCCTACTATCAATTCTTTTGGGTGTAGATTCAGAAGTATAATGGCTGGATCATATGGTAGTTATATTTTCAATATTTTGAGGAACCTCCATTCAGTTCTGTATAGCTGCTTTACCATTTTCCATTCCTATCAGCAGTGCACAAGCAATTCCGATTTCTGTTTTTGTTTTGTTTTGTTTTGATTGGTTTGATATAGCACCCCTGCTGGGTGTGAGGTGGTATCTTACTGCAGTTTTCATTGGCATTTCCTAACGACTAGTGATATTGAGTATTTTTTCATGTACTTATTGGTCATTTATATATATTCTTTGGAGAAATGTCTGTTCAAGTCTTTTGCCCATTTTAACAATTGGCTTGTTTTGTTGTTGACTTTTAGAAGTTCTCCATATATTCTGGATTATATAATCCCTTATTGGAGGTATGATTTGTAATTATTTTCTCTCATTCTGTGAGCTGCCTTTTATTCTGTTTATATTGTCTTTTTGTACACAAATTCTTCAAATTTTCATTAAATCCAATTTGTCTCTCAGAGACCAGCCTGGAGCTTGAAATCATGAGCTGTGAGATCATGATCTGAGCTGAAGTTGGATGCCTAACAGACTGAGCCACCCAGGCATCCCTCAGATGCAGGGCTTTTTAATGAACATATATTTTTATTTTTCTTGAGGAAATAACTCAGGAGCAGGATTGCTTGGTCATATGTGAAGTATATGTTTAATTTTACATAAAAATACGCCCAAATTGCTTTCCTAAATGGGTATATCATTTTACATTCCCACCAACACATATATGAGGACCTTCTTGTTAACACTTGGTATTAGCAGATTTTTTTTTTAATTTTAGCCATTATAATAAGTAGATATTTGTATCTCATTGTGGGTTTTATTTGTATTTCCCTAATGACTAATTAGGTTTGGCAACTTTTAGTGTGATTATTGGTCAAACAAATACCTCCTTTGACAAAATGTCTGCGCAAATCTTTTGCCTATTTTTTAAATTACAGGTTGTATGTTTGCTTATTACTAAATTTTGAAGTTCTTTATATTCTGGATACAAATTCTTTGTCAAATATGTGACTTCTAAATCTTTCTCTAGAACTATGTCTTATCTTTTCATTCCCTTAAAAGTGTCTTTTGCAGAACCAAGTTTTAAATTTTGATACAGTTCAGGGGTGGCTGGGTGGCTTAGTCATTTAGGTGTCAGACTTCGGCTCAGGTCATGATCTCAGGGTTCATGGGTTTGAGCCCCACATCAGTCTCTGTGCTGGCAGCTCAGAGACTGGAGCCTGCTTCGGATTCTGGGTCTCCCTCTCTCTCTCTCTGCCCTCCCCTGCTCATGCTCTGTCTGTGTCTGAAAAATAAATAAATGTTAAAAGAAATTTTTTAGGAGCGCCTGGGTGGGTCAGTTGGTTGAGCATCTAACTTCAGCTCAGGTCATGATCTCACAGTTCATGAGTGTGAGCCCCACATCGGGCTCTGTGCTGACAGCTCAGAGCCTGGGGCCTGCTTCAGATTCTGTGTCTCCCTTTCTCTCTGCCCCTCCCCAACTTATGCGTGCGTGCGTCCATGCTCTCTCTCTCTCTCAGAAATAAACATTAATCGATAAATACATAAATAAAAAAAGATTTTTTTAAAAATTTTATACAGTTCAGTTTATATATATATATATATATATTTATCTTATTTATATATATTATATATGTTATATATAACATTTATAATATATATTTATATTCATACATATATATTTTTTTTAGGTCATGGTTTGGTGTTATATTTAAGAGCTCTCTGTCTTATCTTTCCTTTTAACTAATTGGTCATGCATTAGAGAAGGAAGGACCTCTCTCTGCATTCATGAACAAAATGGTTTAGGAATAAATTATGTCTACCTGTGACATCACAGAATCCTTGCTTATAGCACACATAACTGCTTCCATTAACCATCTTACCAAAGGAGTCACATTACCATAAGTATTGTTTTACATTTTTAATTGTTAAAATCTTAACCAGATTTTCCCCAAGCTTCCAAATAAAGACAGTATTATCAAAGTTAGTTAAGACATATATTTTAAGCACCAGTTTTGTTATATTAAGCATTATGCTGAAGAGGGAGGTTATGTTTTGAACAACAATTTTCTAAAAAAGGATTTGGGGCTCACTTGGATTTCGTTATGCGGCCATTTGAACTCATTCTGATGTTTGCTTGTAATATTTATGAGGTTATATGAAGTGCAGATGCCACATCAGCAGTTAAAAACATAATTTTGCCTTCCACAGGATAAAATTGCACACAATCCTGAATCCTATGACTTCCTCTGCAGGTCTGGATGTCTTTTCTGGGGTTTTTTTTTTTTTTGAGAAAAATAAGCTGCATGGTAAATTGGTGGTTTTTTACTCTCAAAATGCAAACTGATAATCATTATGGTAAAAAAGCAATTGCTCTAAGCTGGCATGACACCGTGAATTCATCTCCCAAACGCCATGCTTCTCCAGGAACAATTCGCACCGAAAGCTTCCTGGTCTTTGTTCTCCTGTTCCCATGCCTGCCATGTGCTCCCTCAAGTTCACAGTGTAGGATCATCATCATGAGGATGTGTGAGGTATGTTCCCCCAGAAAGAATGATCTAGCTCCTGTCCTGTTTATTTTTATATTTTGTTGGTACAGAAGAATTTAACAATGCATTTGAAAAAACCCTGTCAGTGAAAAAAAAGTATATTTTGGCATATCCAATTTATTACTTTCAAGTACATGCAGTAGTATAAATAAATGGCTAAAAATGGCTACCAAATAATATGCTTTGTGCAAAAAAGCCAATAAAATAAAACCCAGAAAATGCAGATCTTCAAGGTTTGCTGGGATGACTGGCCAGGTCTCACCTGCCAATGTGTCCTTTAAATTGCCTTCATCACCCACTCTGCCCCTCCCCTCCACCCCCCCCCCCCCCCACCCCGGGTCCTGACTCAGGGAACACAATGTCCTGCTTTTATTTCCCTGGATCAGGCATGGCCAGACTTTCAGACTTTCTGTCCTTGGCTTCCTTTCACAAGAGTGGGATTGTCTGAAATTTACAAAATAGATGCCTAGAATAATGGTCAATAGTCCAATTATTAAAGGGCAAAGGACACCCAAATTTAGAGAAGGAAAAAAATACAAATGAACAGTATATACAAGGACAGACCTACAATCATAAAGATAAAGACCAAAATGAAAAGAACAAAGAGAGATGTCAAAGTCCTTGATTGAAATAGAAACATCTTAAATCATCATTTTAGTGCTTGTGGTTATAGGGTCAAAAAGAGCCGTCTCTTTGCCCCATTAGAGGATGTATGAATTGATATGACTTTCCTTGAAAGCAATTTGCTCTTTTGTGAAGACGTTGAAAACATTCACGTCCTTTGACCCAGTAGGACTTTAAAAAGGCTTTGCTAAGGAAATAATCAGAGATTTGCACAACTTTTCACAGATGGTCAGTGGGGCTTTATTTAGAATAGTTTATTTTGGAAACATCTTAACGTTACATTAATGATGGCATAGCCATATGTGCAGAGGCCACACAGCCATTAGAATCTTGATTTTAAAGGACTCAGAGATGACTTCTCAGTATCATATTAGGTTAAAATGAAGGATAAACATCTTTAGTTACATCGATTTTAAAATATACTGGAAAGAAGTACATCAAGATATTCAAAGCAGTTATCTTAGGATGGATAAACTATGAGTGAGTTTTAAGCTTTTCTTTCCAACATCTCCTTCAAGTCTGTATTAACTTTTTAGTCAGACAATATAGGTATCAAAAAAAATTCTCAATACGAAGGAAAAATGGAAACTGACATAGAGAATATAGAAAGCGTACCACCTGGACAGGTTACGAAAACAGATTTCTGATTTGTAGTACCTCTCTAGGAATAAAGGCCTCGTTGTACCTCACAGCTTCAAGACTCCCTGTCCAGAGAGTGCCTGAGGCTCTTTTTCCTTCCTTGGCCCCATTCCTTCCAGAGGAAGTATTTTATTATAAAAGTAACAAATGCTTGTTGCCAAACATCCAAACGGCATGAAAGAATATAACATAGACCGATCATAGACTGGTTAATGTTCTATTTTCTTTTCCCACAATTTGTGTCACATGGAAAACACTGGAGCATAACTTGCAGATAATAATACCAATACTAAAAAAATAAGAATGCCAATATTTAGTAAACAATTCTGGGTGTTTTGACACACGTCAGGATATAGGACATTTTTCGTCACCCCCCAGATTTCCTTAGTTGCAGTCCATTCTCTCCCAACCTCAACCTCAGTGCCAGGCAACCACTGATCTGCTTTCTGTCCCTATAAATTAAGTTTTGCCTCTTGTAGGGTTTTCTGGAAATGAAATCATACATATTGCTTAGAATAATGTTTTTGAGATCCACCTACATTGAGTGTCCCGGGTAGGTGGTATTCTGTTGTGTAACTACGTTATAATTTGCCCACTTATTGGTGGACATTTAAATTGTTTCCAGTTTTGGACTGTTACACATGAAGTTGCTCTGACCCTCCCAACACAAGTATTCATGTGTTGTTTGGGGGCAGTTGGTAGGTAACTATCAGACAAGATTGGGCATGTTCAGGGTGGTATGGCCGCAGACAGTTGATAGGTAAGTATCTAGGAGTAAAATTGCTCTGTCATATGGTGTACGTAAAAAACTGCCAAACTCGTACTTGAAGTGATGTTCTACCTTCCATTCGTATCGGCCATGACACCGAGTCAAGAGCTGTTCCTTCTCCAGTTGACAGTGTCAGGGTTTTGTCATGTTTTCTCTTTTGCTAGAGGGGAGAATATACTGGTGTCTTCTTGTGGTTTTAACCCATATTTCCTCGGGACTCATGATGATAATAATCATCCTTTCTTGTTTGTACTGTTTATTGGCGTATCTTCTTTTATAACTGGTCCAACATTTTTTTGCCTACTTTATGAATGGATTGTTTGCTTCTTATTTTGGGTTGAGAGTTCTTTAAGGATCACAAATATAAACATCGTCAGACACATGATTTATGAATTTTTTTCCCTGTCTAGGGCTTGCCTTTTCATTTTCTATAAGATGTCTTTTAAAGAGTAGATGTTAATTTTGATGAAATTATAAATATTTTTTCTTTGGATTGTGGTTTTGGTTTAGTATTTAAGAAATGTTTGCCTATTTCCAATCAAAAAGAATGAAATCTCGCCATTTGCAACTATGTGGATGGAACTGGAGGGTATTATGCTAAGTGAAATTAGTCAGAGAAAAATAAAAATCATATGACTTCCCTCATATGAGAGTTCTCTCTTTAAGAGAACATAAGGGAAGGGAAACAAAAAGAATATAAAAACGGGGAGGGGGACAAAACAGAAGAGACTCATAAATATGGAGAACAAACTGAGGGTGGCTGGAGGGGTTGTGGGAGGGGGGATGAGCTAAATGGGTAAGGGGCACGAAGGAATCTACTCCCGAAATCATTGTTTCACTATATGCTAACTAATTTGGATGTAAATTTTAAAAAATAAAAAATAAAATAAAAAAAAGAAATGTTTGCCTATTTCAAGGTTACAAATATTTTCCTCTGTTTTGATATAAATTTTAAAAAATAAAAAATAAAATAAAAAAAGAAATGTTTGCCTATTTCAAGGTTACAAATATTTTCCTCTGTTTTCTGTTATAAATTTTATAATTTTAGTTTTGTTATGTAAATATATATGCATTTGGAGTTTGGTAGATTGTATTAGCTTGAGCTGCCATAACAAATAACCATGGACAAGGGGGCTTAAAGAATAGACATTTATTTTCACATACTTCTGGAAGCTGCAAGTCCAAGATCAAGGTGTCACTATGGTCAATTTCTGGTGAGGATTCTCTTTGTTTCTTGTAGATGGCCACCTTCTCCTTGTGGCCACCTCACATGGCAGGACAGAGAAAGCAGTTTTCTGGTATCTCTTCTTATAAGGACCTTAATTCTACCATGATGCCCCACCCTCATGGTCTCATTTAAACTGAATTGTCTTCCAAAGGCCCCAAAATCTCAGCTCCAAATACCATCACACTTGGGATTAGGGCTTCAATATATGAATATTGCTGTGGGGGCGGGGGAAGGGGGCACAATTCAGAATTCAGTCCATGCAAGTGAGGTAAGAGCTGAGGTTCATGTTTCTCCTAATGGGTATCTGGTTGTTCCCACACCATTTGTTTCTTTTTCACATTAAATTAACACAGCAGATTAACAAATAAATAAATCGGCCATATATGTAGGTGTCCATTTTGAACTCTTCATTCTTTTCTGGTGATAGGTCTATTCTTATGTCACTATCACATAGTCTTGATTATTGTGGCTTCATAACAAGGATTAAAATAGGGTAGTAGAAATCCATCAGATATGTTCTTTTCCAAATTGCTTTGGCTACTCTAGGTCTTTTATAGTTCGAAATACCTTTTAGAGTCAACTTGACATTTGATTTAGAAAAGTCATTTGGGATTGTTGACATTAAAATGAATGTGCCCATTGATTTGGAGAGGACTGTTATCTTATAAATACAGCATCTTCCAATTCACAAATGTGGTATATACCTTCATTTATTTTGGTCTTCTTTAATTTCTCTTAGTCATATTTTGTGGTTTTCAATGTATAGGTCTTGCACATATTTCGTTAAAATAACCTATACATATTTCATATTTTTATGAGATTAGAAGAGATATTCAAAACATTTTCCCTTCCAATTATGCATTGCTTATATATAAAATAAAATTGATTTTTGTATATTGACCTTATATGCTGCAACCATGCTAAATTCACTTCTTAGTTCTAGTAGCTTTTTGTCTAGATTCCTTTAGGTTTTTTTCCCTTAATGTACTTAAGGGTAAGGAAGTTTGATTTTCATTGCTCTACACTCTGATTTTCCCGCAGGCAATACTATTGGAGTGTAACTCATTCCAAAGAATTACACACGGTAAATGAGAGAGTTCTTGTATATCTGCTGACTCTTCAATGAAATAGGCACCTAGTAACCCATAAAATTATGCTCCAAGCACCAGTTAGCACAACAGCCGTTCGGTATTTTCCCCTCATTTGTACTCTGCAGTCTTGCTGTACCAGACCCATTTCCGCCTCAAATTCCTGACTCATGACAGGTAACACTGATTTTTATTCTCAGACACTGAGTTTCTAATGATTTTTCCAGCATTTGAATGCCGGCTTCTCCCAAGCTTTTTGCTTGGCTCATCTCTCCCCACATTTCCAGTTTTGGCTAAGGATGTGCCTTAGCAGAGTTCTCTAAGAATAGAGATCTTCAGAGATAAGTAGAAGCTTCGTTCAGAAAGTGGAAAATAAATACATAATTTCTGAGAAGCCTACGTAATCATGGTTTCTTAAATGCCCATCGCGTGACAGTACTGTGCTGTGTGCTGCTTTCCGATCACAAACTCGCTCAATCTCTACAAATTTATGTAGGAGGTAGAGATGATACTACTTCTAATGCAAAGAAGAAAACTGGAAGCTATTAACAAGTGACAGAGCAATGACCTAAATCTAGTTCTCTCCGATTCCCAGGCACAGAGGAGCTTGGGTGTCAAGATGATTTTTAAATATTATTATTTATTAAGAAGTTATTCTGATAAAAAGTGTAGAAAAAAATTATCTCCTAAACCAACAAAACTAAACAAACAAGAAAACAAAAATAAAACATAAAAACCTTGAAGACTGTGGTCCTTACCTACTCTGATATGTTTTATTTTTTAATGTATCTTAAAATTATAAAAATTACCAAGATCACAGAAGACCAGTTAATAGTGACTGTCAGATAAACCAAGTTGCACATCAGGTAGTTGGATGTTTTGGTTGAGAATATCAACTTAAACACTGTTGGAAAGCCAGTCTGTTCCCCTTAAAGACTTTGAAGAATCAAGAAAGAAACTGGCAAAAACTAATGTGAACATTTATAAATGGAGTGAAAATTCTCCATAACCACCATAAAAGAAAAAGAAACCTTACTGTTATTCAAAATCCTGAGAAGATGCCTTCTGAAATGAGGGGATAGACAGGTAACAGTATAGAGGCTCCTCAAAAATTAAAAATGGAAATACCATATGATCTAGTAATCGCACCATTGGGTATTTCCAAAGAAAATGAAACCACGAATTCAAAAAGATGTATACACCCCCATATTTAAAACACCATTACTTATAATAGCCAACATGTAGAAGCAACCAAAATGCCCATTCACAGATGAGTGGATAAAGAAGATGTGATATGTTCCCACCTCCTGCACACTTATATATACGCGATAGACTTAGCCTTTAAAAAGAATGAAGTTTTGCCATTTGCAACAAGAATGGACCTAGAGGGTGTTATGCTAAGTGAAATAAGTCAGACAGAAAAAGACAAATGCCATATTATTTCTCTTATATGTGGAATCTAAAAAACAAAACAAAACAAACGAGCAAACACA
Source organism: Leopardus geoffroyi (assembly GCF_018350155.1). NCBI lineage: Eukaryota > Metazoa > Chordata > Mammalia > Carnivora > Felidae > Leopardus > Leopardus geoffroyi. The sequence goes on along the minus strand of NC_059339.1, from coordinate 86,117,866 downwards.
CAAACACACACCAAACAGACACACAAATACAGAGAACAAACTGGTGGTTGCCAGAAAGCCATGGGACAGGGAGAATGGAAACAGATGAAGATTAACTTCTGGTTATGAAATAAAGTAAGTGAGTCATGGAAGAAAAGTACAGCACAGGGCATATAGTCAGTAACATTGTAATAACACTATATGATGACAGATGGTGACATGATGACACCCTTATCATGGTGAGCACTGAGAATGCATGGAATTATCAAATCATTATGTTGTAACCCTGAAATCAATATAACATTGCATGTCAACTATATGTTAATAATAAATAATAAAAAAAAAAGAAAATAGGAAAATAGGAACACCTAGGAGAAAAATCCAGAGGAGGGAATTTTGGGGGTAATGTTATTAAGCAATGAAATAAGCCATCACTTTTTTCTATATGTACATTAACTTTTATGGCTAGTAAAAAAAAAATGTATCGGAAACCTTAGGTCAGTAAGTTATAATCCCTTTTTCATAACCCTATAAATTTTAAAATAGTATACATGCCCCAAAATATTCATTTTCTTAAGAGAATTATTTCCTAACAGTTATCTAAAATGTGATTACTCTTATTACTGTCAATATCTAGGCAGATTGGAAATAGACAGTTGAGTGAACTCATAACCACTAAGTAACCACAGGATTGGAGCCTCTTAGAGAAATCAGTGTAGTAGAGGGTTTAATATAACCTAGTGCAAAACTGAGTGGTAGAATTACTTCAGCTCAGCTCAGCTTATTTTCTCCCCTCCGCTTAAAATTCTAAAAAATATATGGCCTTGACCTAACCTAGATGGATATTATTAGAAACTGACCTTGAGTAAGTATTTAGTAGTTTTGTAAGAACAAAGTTATGAAATTAAGATTGCTGTATCGAGTACAATAAAACTTTGCTAAAATTATCTTATAATGTCACAGATTCATTTTCAGAATGTGATAAATCATGTCCCCAGTGTGAAGACTGATACATCAAACATCTCTTATTATACAGAATCCCCAAATCTAAGTAGGTCTTGTCTTGTATATGTGACAACAATATCACAAAGGGGTAGGGGTCACTGCACAAAGATATTCACTTAGCTGGTTGAAGCTCATGTCTAAACTTCTGTCTGTAAATTGTGATTATGAAACAACCACTCATTTAAAACATTTATGGATTCCAATCATATGCTATAATTAAGAAACCAACATACTTGCTTTTGACATACTGTATTTAAAATCTGTGTTATACATTTCATATGTTACATATTTGAAAATATTTCTTCAGTCACTCTGAATTAACATTTACACTTAATGTTAACATAAAAATCTGGATAAATGAATACTGGATTAATTTATCGGCAATAATAATATCGGCAATATTAAAATGTAATATTTAAACAATTTAATATAAAACTCCTTTCAAAATTTTTTTGCTTATAAAGAACTCACAAAAATAAGGCTAGTAGGGACATGTTGAATTTTATGGGAATCTTATTGCACTGATAATATTATTGGACACACTAAAAATATAGTATTGTAATAATGCAAACTATATGGCATGATAGAAATAATTATGAAATCAGTTTGAGGCCAGTGTAAAAGACTGAAATTTTTAGAATGGGGTAATTAACCTGTCATAGAATGAACACACTTTATTTAGATTATCAACACGAATCTGAGGAGGGCACCTCCTCTGAGGTTGGAATGACCACTGGGTGTTGTATGGAAACCAATTTGACAATAAATTTCATATTAAAAAAAAAAAGAATCTGGAGAAATTATATATTTGGTCATTTCTACCCTTTCTAAACACAGTGGTCATCCTGGGCAGATGGACAGAACCTTTCCTTCAGGAGTTTATTTTTCACCCACCCCCTGGTTGTGACACTTAGAGCTTACCTTCCTGACTCAAAGGTGAACCACGTTGAGTCCCGTCCATATCTCCTCAGTGAGCTGAGAGGCCACATCACCAGTTTGACCTTGGCATTGTGGATATCCCAGAGATAGATATTCTCATGAGTGATCTGCATTGTGCATTCGCCATAAATATCCAGATTTGGTGTAGGCATAAGGTATACATTGAATCTCTCTGCAGAGAAACAAAGAATGGTGCAAATTAAGTGAAAACAGGTATGAGTCTTTATGGTAGCACTGTATTAATTTGTGTAACTACCTACAGCCTTCAGAAAACATTACTGTGTCCCTTGGAAACACCGGTACATGGTGCGAAACACTACCTTTTTCCATGTGATGTGTGAGAAAATGAGTTAATTATAATATTTTTTTTCTTTTTAGAGAGAGAATGTGCAATATGGGGAGACGGATGGGGAGAGAGAGAGAGACAGAGACAGAGACAGAGACAGAGAATCCGAAGCAGGCTCCACACTCAGCACAGAGCCTGATGTAGGGCTCAATCCCATGACCCTGGGATCATGACCTGAGCCAAAATCAAGAGTTGGATGCTCAACAGACAGGGCCACCCAAGCACCCCAGTTAAACTATTCTTAATCAATAATTCATTCACTCACTCATTCTACACTTTGTGTTGCGTTGTGTTCTCTGTGGTGAGGATGAAATGGTGAAATTGTACAATGGAAACATAAGGGTAAAAGCTAAGTGAGGTCTCTGCCAAAATGATGCTTAGTGTCTGCTACTTCACACAATCTTAAACGCAAGCCATATATATAACTCCTGCGAGGAATGTCTTATTTAATTGAAGGAAGAATTTACTCAATTTTACCTTCATGTTATGAAGCTTTTAATGCACACCTAGACTGACTCTCAAAACACATTGTATTCACAGTCACATTCAGCATATGATAATTGCAGATAGCCACTATTTACTTCTGCAGGACTTCAGATATTGTTTTGTTAAGCAAAACAAACATATATAGCCACTTTCATTCTTGGGTATTCTACAGTTGAAAATCTGACCATCAGGCAACAATCCCAAACCTTGCTTTATAACTTGTGTATCTCAAAGGCTACTGCAAAGTTCCACAGCCCTTGATCCCCATTTAAATGCATCAGATGCACTTTATAAAAAATAAGGTTAGTTCATAAGTTCCAGGCAGCAAAGAACTTGGTATGACCTATAAAATATCCCCAATTCCAAGCACCACATTCTTGATTTATAGCAAGCAATCAATAAATAAGCATTGGTTAACTTATAGGAATGAAATAAATATATCCCATGACGAATATGCACCGCAAGAATTGAGGAATTATAAAAAGAATAATGTCATGATAATAAAAAGTTTAAGAACTGCTGGCAGATACATCTTTGTGAGTTTAAATTTAATTGTGAATCGTGCTTGAAAGGCAGTGCTGTTGAATTAATGATTTTGAGAGGCATAATGGTGCAGCTGCAGTTGAGAAAGGATTGATATGTTTAAGAATGTGCCATCATCCATCATAATGCCACCATTTGAAATACTGAGTGTTTATTGGTACTGAGCTGGAATTGTCTATATAATAGAAAGAATCGTTTCTGTGGCAGGTACTTTGCAGAGAATTGCTTTGCTGATGCCAAAAAAACAAAACAAAATATTCAGATCCCAAATGGGTTAAACTTATTTTAGGCATGATAGCTTGAAATGTAGTAACCAAATGGACCATATTTATATTCAAGTGTCTAGATATTTTTGACCAGAATAATCTAATTCAATTTTTTACTTGGATTATTGACCCATAAAACTAATATGTATATGGATTTCACATTCATATCCTCCAGAAAAGAAAAACAAGATAAATTACATAGCTGAAGCAATGAAGAAAGATCATTGCCCCATTAATTATCTGCAATAAGTATATATATATATATATATATATATATATATATATATATGTATATATATATATGTATTCCATAAATCTTAAAATTCTTGTGTACAATCAAAGTCTCAATATTTTGCATTAAATACATCACTCACATTGCCACCACATTTCACACACCAATGGGATTACAAGTAGCAGATCAAAGGGGCCTGATCTCATGTAAGAGTATAAATGAAAGTTGGACCCAACAGAGTGACTCATGCATACAGATAATGCGTGAATAGAAATCTTTTCTTTGGCCAAGACCCTTTTGATGTTCAGCTTTTACATTTGGAAGTAATCGTATGTCAGTGGCATCTGTTGAGCAGAGGTAAAATACTTTTGTTATAAAAGTGGAATGTAAAACATTCCTCTAAATTCCTTCCTTCCTATCAATTACAGAGTCTGAAGATAGCAACTAAAGAATCATTGCCAACATGCCAAGAAATAACACTTCTTGTAAAATATTGAAATAAACATCATTAACCAATTTTAGTGTTGCTTAAGGCTGCATTGACCCTTGATATTCACACCCATAGTTTGATATCTGAAAAAAAAAATCATGTAAAAAAAATAACCCTGACATCATGTGTCCTTGAAATGGATGACACATGAAAAATCACCTATAACCCATGGACTATTACAGAGGACCCAAAGAACCATTGCATTTTCACCGAAATATCTGTGTGCTCTAATGTAAGCAGATAAAACCTAGAAAAAAATAAACAGAGAAAGGGTACAATCATCACAATGGACATTAAAGAAATATGGAACTGGAAAACTGAAAAATAATGAATAATTGAATTTCATACGATTCACATGCTATAGGGCTCTAGATGTCAAAATTGGTGAGGTACATTTACAAAAAAATACACAGCTATCAGATAACCTGCCCCAAGGGACTCCTTCCTAGGCCAGCTGTAGGTGACATCAAGCAGGTAAAATGTATTGCCGTGACCTTCTTGTCTGCCTTCCACTCCCCCAGGCTTCACACACTTTGCTACCTAGCAACTCATTGTAAGCCCTTCTTGTTAATGTCTAGAACGTGCCAACCTTCCTTTTGATACTATTTCTTTCATCCCACAAAAAGGATTATTCTAAGAAATTTTATTTTTGGTTTTTAAATATTCAAAATCTATTTCAGCTTAATGGGTAATTTCCAAGGATTTGAGATTCAATTAAAAAGTATACTAATTTAATCCAGCAGAGAATGAAGGCAGCTCAAGTTATCTAGTAAATTCTTCTTCTTTGATTCCATTTTCATGGAAAAAATCTTCCCACATTTACAAGGAGTAAATCATTTTGTGCCCTTAGTAATGTAAAATATGTTGCTTCACTAAAATTTGTGATGGTTTCCACTGGAAAGACCATTTCAATGTGAAATAGCTAAAATTGGCCCCCCTGAAGTGACTTTTTAAACTATTTAACTTTGTGAAATAATTGTATGAGGCAGGTGTTTTAACCACCCTCTTATCATGTCACCTTCTCACATAAGAGCCTACCTTTGGGTTTTACGGCTGAGAGCGCTGGTTTTCAGACATTAATGTGCATCAAAATTACCTGAAGGGCTTGCTTGAACATAGATTGCTGGGCACACTCCACCCTTCTCATTTTTGATACAGTAGGTGCAGGCCGGGCCGTTCAATTTGCATTTCTACTTGTTTCCAGACGATGTTGATGCCGCTGCCCTGGGGACCACACTATGAGAAATGCTGATGTGAAGAACCCATTTTAGAGTATTGCCAAGGAAGTAGTGGCATCAGAGGAACTACGAGGGATGCTTTGAAAGTGATACTATGTTCCAGTAGAACAAACCAGCACACTTAATTCAAAGCTGTTCTTTAATTTCTGCTCAAATAGACTAATCCCATCTCTACTGACTCATGACCGATCTGGCAGGAAAGAGTTCTTATGCCAATTGGAACAAAAGAAGTGAGAGGCATAGGAAGAAAGGAGGTCTATGAGAGTTTTAAATTCATCAAGGTATGTATGTATATTCCAATTATTTTATTTATTATTATTATTATTATTATTTTTATTTGAGAGAGAGTATGTGGGGGAGGGGCAGAGGGAGAGAGAGAGAGAATCTTAAGCAGGCTCCACACTCAGCATGAAGCCTGACACAGGGCTAGGTCCCATGACCTTGGGATCATGACCTGAGCTGAAATCAAGAGTTGGATGCCCAACTGACTGAGCCACCCAGGTGCCCCTCCGACTATTTTCTTTTAAGGTAATCAACAATAACAGAACACTGTTAAGACACACTAAACAACACATTTCCAAGCACTCAAAAGAATTAGGAAAGAAACTAAGCTGTTTAGTGTATGTGCTGCCGAAGCAGATACAGAAACTAGCTGTTTAAATGCAATATCCTAAATCATGGGTAAAAATTCTACCAACACTAAGTCTTGTGAAGACTGCTGAATATGTGAAGAGAGAAATATTTGAAAAGGTTAAATAAAAAAAAATTAGATTAAAATGTACTCAGACATATGGAACTATAGAATTCTAGAGTGGAAAAAAAATCCCAAACGGTGCCCATGAGATTGTATTTTGAGAAAATTTTGGTTTATATAATGGCCAACATATGAGAAAGCGTAATTTAATTTTAAATGGCCCAAAACAATAGCAAGGTGAAGTATTTACAAAACGATTTGTTATGTGCAACAAATTGAATCTGCTATTGCATTTACAAGAGCATTTCTACTCTACGGGTGGATTAAGAGGTCCAAAGGAATAGACTACAACCCCAAAAGGCCTGGGACCAGAGTCCAGGTGGGAACCACAAGAACAGTCCAAGGGGACTACAAAACAAGGTTTGGTCAAATTGAATTGGACAAGGTCTGGCAAGAAAGGGTAGCTACACTCAGGAGAAATGGTTCTGGAAAAGGCATAGTGAGACCTCAGGTGATGTGTGAAGATTGAATGGGTCATCAGCTCTGAGAAAGACAGAAACCTTTCTTTCTCAGCCGATGAGGTTTTAAATGGATCTGGTTTGAGGCAGGAACATTCCAACTATAGCTATTAGCTTGAGCCTGACAGGTGGAGACAAGTGGAGCACGCAGGGGCTGTAGGAAACAGAGCATCAGAGTTAACGTTTTGTTTTTTTTAACGTTTTATTTATTTTTATTTTTTAAATTATTTTTTTAAGTTTATTTATTTTGAGAGAGAGAGAGAGAGAGAGAGAGAGAGAGAGAGAATGAGTGAGTGTATGCAGGGGAGGGGCAGAGAGAGAGAATCCCAAGTAGGCTCTGGGCCATCTACATGGATTTGGATGCAGGCCTCGATTCCATGACCCTGGGATGATGACCAGAGCCCAAATCAAGATTCAGGTGCTCAACTGACTGAGCCACCCAGGCACCCCAGATCAGAGATGCAAGTTTCTAACATGAAGCAAAACATCATCTAGTGAGTAATAGAACACGACAGGATGATGAACTCTAACCAGTTTCTTGATAATTTCCATCTCGTAACATTGCAAATGGAAAATTGGTTTTAAAGGAAGAACCATACTAACAACAAACACATGTGCTCCCTTATAATTAATTGGAGTATTTTTTAAATGTTTATTTATTTTTGAGAGAAAGTACAGGTAGGGGAGGGGCAGAGACAGAGGGGGTCAGAGGATCCAAAGCGGGCTCTGAGCTGACAGCAGAGAACCCAATGTGGGGCTTGAACTCATGAACCCAACCAAGAGATCCTGACCTGAGCTGAAGTCGGATGCTCAACCGCTGAGTCACCCAGCTGCCCCTGGAGTATTCTTTAATTTATAGGCTTTTGGAATGTAGGTATTAAATAATTTTGTGCGTCTAGCACATAGTGAACATTCAGCTCATTGTGGCTGCCTGAACCCAAAATGCATCTTTTGCATGTTAGTTACTTAGACTAAATTTGGGAAATGTCTATCGGATGTCAATTCATTCCTTTTTTTTCAGAGAAGGATTCTGATAAGTTTTAATTGTTAGCTGATTGCAGGACACTCATATCCTTTCTATCCATCCCACTTCTCCTGATACTTCAGAAGGTTGGGTCAAAAAAAGGACAGAACACAGAACTAAGTATTATGCCTAAATGTTTGGAAACCAAGAAATCTGTAAATATTAACGCCCACCTGGTGTTCCACAGGGAGATGTTAAATTTTACAGGAACTTCAGCGAAGCAGGTGAGTGTGAGCTCCTAATCTCTTACCTCGTCTTCCTTTTAAATTCCAAGCATAGCTCAAAAGGAGAAGCCCCGCAAAAAGAAAAGAATTCTTTAGCTCTTTGGCGACATCCCTAATTTTCTGAATTTCATTTCCAGGATCTTCCAGAGAGTAGAGGCTTATATAGTTGTTGAAGTTCATTAGCGAAAATGTGTAGGTATAATTTAAATTAAATAGCTTAAATAAAATTAATAATTACATCTAATATACATATAAAATAATTACATATATGTAAAAACTGATTTTGTCATGATTAGCAATAGCTATAAATAATTGGTTAATTCATTTATAATTCTGGATTTCACTTAGTTGTTTGTATGAGCCAGTGATTCCTCAAAGTAACACTCACTCTATATGCAACTTACTGCTCACGATAACTTTAAATATTTTTTTTTTTAAATTTTTTTTTCAACGTTTATTTATTTTTGGGACAGAGAGAGACAGAGCATGAACGGGGGAGGGGCAGAGAGAGAGGGAGACACAGAATCGGAAACAGGCTCCAGGCTCTGAGCCATCAGCCCAGAGCCCGACGCGGGGCCCGAACTCCCAGACCGCGAGATCGTGACCGGGCTGAAGTCGGACGCTTAACCGACTGCGCCACCCAGGCGCCCCAAACTTTAAATATTTAAGGGAGAGAGAATTAAATTGTTTTTTTCCAAAATGTCACGTGATCAGAAAAGTCACTGTTTATGGAAAGCATTTGTTTAAATTAAATTTATTACTGCAGCTGGTTCATTAAAAGATCCAAACTTTGTTGTCTCATCAAATGCGGAAATGTATCTTGTCTTGTTGGTGACCTTTATCTTCCTTCTCACATGGCCATCATGAACAGCTGTAACCCACATCTTGCAACCTGTCCTCAGACTTATCGTGGTGAGTTTGCATCTCCAAACTCTTGTCCCCCGAACTCTCTTGCGCACTGGTACCAGCCTGGGCGGGACGACCAGATTCTACAGCTCCATCACCACAGGCAAGTTGGGGGGGTCCTTGTCCCAATCTGGCAAGCAATCCAAATTCTGTGAGTAGTTCTTTTGCTTCTCTGGTGCTTGGAGGGAGATGTGTTCCTCCTTGCTGCCCTCCTCCTGTGAAAGACCTTCAAAGACTCCTCTTCAATTAATCTTCCAGCCTGATCTTTAGAATTTCATGGTACTGTTCACCCATCAGCCACTGCTCTGGGGCTACAGAACATTTCTGAGACAGCAAGAAAGCCCCATTCTTTGCTCTATAGTTAACAATTGTTACATAACAATTCAAAGCATGAAATTTTAATATTAGCACCAAATTAATAAGCAGTTCACTAAATATTATTTAGTCCCAGGACCAGAGCCATTGGTCTAATATTAAGCATCAATGAATAAATTCATTCAGAATCTGGTATCTGAGAAACTGACCATATGCTCTGGAGTGCGGAATTTATCACTACTCATCTCAGTTTGAAATCTAGGTTCACACCATTGAGGTAGTCTGCCTTGTTTTTAACAGTTATATGAAGTGTTAAGGAATTAAACAGAACCAGATATTACCCAGAAAATAATGAGATTTTTCAATATCATTCTGAATTTTATATTCTTGTCTCCAACTTTCCGTAATATTGGGGTATTGCAGTGGTCAGCCTTCAATTTCAGCAGCTTTAGAAATGGAGCCACACTGAGAAGGCAGGTATCTGCGCATTTAGACACATCCTGATATCCGTATAATGCAGATACACCAGGAATGAAACAAAGCATGATATATACTCATCGAGATGTGAAGAACTCTTCAGAAATTGTGACTTCATTTTTACCGCAGTGCTGAAATTTGTCAAAATGTATTTTATTACAATGGGGCAATAGTAATAAATTCAGTTGCCAGATGCCATCTGCTCAATGGCCACTGTGAATTGGAACCTCTGTATTTCTTCAATCAATTGGCAGGACTTAAAACAACAGCCGTATTTTTAAATTCCCCAGCAATTAATTTAATTCCTTCTCCCCTTCCTTCCTTCCTTCCTTCCTTCCTTCCTTCCTTCCTTTTCTCCTCTCCTCTCCTCTCCTCTCCTCTCTTCTCCTCTCCTTCCCCTCCCCTCCTCTCTTTTTCTCTTTTCACACAAAAATAACTGTTGACTGAATATTATCTACATTTCCGAGTAAATCATGTTCACTCTAATAAATACAGTAAGTCATTTTAAAAATAAAATAAATTCAACTGCTATTATACCTTCCAGAGGTCATCTCTGTTAAAGTAATAGTGTATCTTATAATATAAGTAAATTCACATACAATTGTAATTATACTGAATATAAAGTATCCAACCCTTTGAATTGTACTCACTAGTGTAAGAATTTTCAGATGCTATTAAATATTCCTTGGGGACATAGTTTTTAATGAATACATAATATTCCATTGTATAACTATGCTGTATTTTATTTAAAATGATCTACTTGATGAATATTAAATTTATGCCAACTTTTGTCTAATATAAATTAGGCTACAGTAAAATAATCAACTTTTAGCTCAATTTGCTGAATGATTCAGTCATTTCATATTGAGTCATAGAGTTTACTTTATTCTTATATATAAATTTTGAGTCACTTTAATATCCTTAATTATTAACTTACATCAGGCCCTAACATCTGAATCATTATATTAAATGTCATAAACTCTTTCAAGAATGACTGTGCCAAATTGATTTCCAGAATTTCCTTACCGATATATATTCCAATTAAAATATCTATTTTATACATTCATTAATATAAGTGTCCTTTGCCAGAATTTTTTAAAATTGAGTTTACTGTTACTCACGTTGGTTGTGATGATTCTATATACTAGAAATTTTCTCTACCATGTTTACGATAACAACTTCACCTTCAGGTTTTCATTCATTTTGTTTATAATATTTATGTAAGCCCAGAAAGTGGAAAGTAGTTTTCTTTAAGTTTTCTAAAAAGTGCTTTGTTATTGGAAGAAACTTAATATTCTCCTACATTTTTCGTAGCAATTTTAGCATTTTATTTTTTATATTAACTGGTATACCGAAACATAATGAAATGTTCATATGTCACTTATGATGTCCTTTCAGTTTTGACAAAAGCACATTAAGGCACACAACTTTTCTGCTCTCCAGAATGTTCCCTTATGCCATGCCCCAGAAGACACCACCAGTCTGATTTCTAACACTGTAGGTTATTTTTGCCTGTTCTGGTAGGTTCTTGCGAGCTAGGAACACCCAGCTTCAGCATATCACTAATTTATTCCCAGTTCATGGCTTTCCATTTTTATTATTTCCTTTTTAATTATTTTCAGAGTTTATTTATTTATTTTAAGAGAGAGAGAGACAGAGAGAGTGAACCAGGGAGGGGTAGAGAAAGGGGGAGAGAGAAAGAATCCCAAGCAGGTCCCACAGAATCAGTGCAGAGCCCAACACAGGGCTTGAACCCACAAACCGTAAGATCATGACCTGAGTCAAAACGGAGAGTGGGATGATTAACTGAGTGAGCCACCCAGGTGCCCCATCTTTTTAAATTTTTTGATAATGCCTTTTTGGTGACCAGAGGTTTAAATTTTGATGAAGCCCAAATTATTTCTTTTTACAGTTTGCTTTCGTTGTTTTATTTAAGAAATCTTGGCCTATCTCAAAGTTCCATTCATCTTAAATTGATATTTGAGTATAGTGTGAGGTGAGGGTTGAGGTTCATGATTTCCCATAGGGATATCCAGTCACTTCACTTATTAAGGAAATTTTCCTTTTCTCATTGCAATGAGCAATGATCTTGGGAGAAAGGACTTTGGTGTCCTGGTAAAAAATTACTAATCCATATACGTATGGATCATTGTCTTTCTATTCTGTTCCATAGACTTCTTTGTCTATTGTCTGTCTTCATTGCTGTCAGTTGTAGTAAATCCCAAAATTTTCTAGAAAGGGTATCCATTCCAACTTGGTTTTGTCTTTTCAAGACAGTTTGGCTAGTCTTAGACCTTTCTGTTCCAAATGTATTTTGAAACTGTCCCATCAAGTTCTAAGAAAAATGCCTGGCTTCTAGGATTTTTACTGGCATTGTGTCAAATCTGTAGGCTAATTTGGAGAGAACTGACATCTTAACAATACTGACTATTGCAATCATAAACACAGTTTACCATTCCACTTATTTAGATATCTTTTAATTTCTCCCAGCAATATTTAATTTTCAGTGTAGAGGTCTGTTATATACTTTGCCAATTTTATCTCTGAGTATGTGATGGTTTTTGATGATACTGTAAATGATATTTTTCTTTTCATTTTGTAATTGCTCATTACTAATATATATGGGTGTATACATATATAATCTCTCTGTAATATTCATACATATACCCATATATACAAATTTTTGCATATTAATTTTTTATCCTGAAACATCACCGAGTTCACTTGGTTATAGCTGTTTTTCTCATCGATTCCTTAGGATTTTCCAGGTACACGACCTTAGCTCCTTATTCTTTGCCAATTTTTATGATTTTACTTTATTTTCTTGTCATATTACACAAGTCAGAACTTTAAGTAGAATATGTAGAATACTGAAAACAATTGGTGAGAGAGGATATCTTTGTCTTATTCTCAATCTTATGAGGAAAGCATTCAATATCTTTATCTTAAAATTATATTTTCTGAATGATTTCATTGATGTCCTTCATCAGTTTGAGAAAGTCCCCTTCTATTTCTACATTTTCTGAGAGTTGTTTTCACAAATGAATATTGTATTTTATCAAATGCTTTTTAAGCATCAATTATAATAATCATATAATTTATTAATATAGTGAAACATATTGATTGATTTTGGGAAATGTTTGCATTTCTGGCACATACCAATTTTGATCACAGTGTATTATCTTATAACACTTTAGTCTTCCTTTTCTAATTTTTAGAAGGATTTTGTACTTATATGCATGAAAGATACTTGTCTGCAATTTTCTTTTCTTATATTGACTTTGCCTGGTTTTAGCATCTGGGTTACAGTAGCCTCATAAAATGAGTTGTGGAATAATCACTCCTCTGTTTTCTGAAGAAGTCTGCATGGGACTGGTATTTCTTCTCCTTTAAATGCTGAATAGACTTCAACATTGCAACTATGTGGGACTAGGGGTTGTGTATAGGAAGTTGTATAATAATAACTTCAATTCTTTAATTGATGTAAGGCTCTTTAGATTTTCTATTTTTTCTTGAGTCACTTTGGTAATTTGAATCTCTGTTAAGTGGTTCAAAATTAGATTATTTTTAACCCAACATGAGAAAGGCTACATTTTATCTAATTCTATTTTTAAAGTTTTTTAAAAATATCCATTTATTTATTTATTTATTTATTTGAGACAAATAAAGAGAGAGAGAGAGAGAGAGAGAGAGAGGGAGAGAGGGTGTGAGTGGGGGAGGGGCAGAGAGAAAGGGAGACACAGAATCTGAAACAGGCTCCAAGCTCTGAGCTGTCAGCGCAGAGCTGGAAACGGGGCTTGAACCCACCAATTGCAAGATCATGACCTGAGCCAAAGTCGGACAACCAACCAACTGAGCCACCCAGGTGCCCCTATTGTTAAAGTTTTTATTTATTTATTTTTAGAGGGAGAGAGTGAGAGCGAGTGGGAAGGAGCAGAGAGAGAGACAGAGAAAGAGAGAGAGACAGAGAGAGAATCCTAAGCAGGCTCCCCACTGCCAGCATGGAGCCCAAGGTGAGGCTCAAACTCATGAGTTGTGAGATCATGACCACAGCTGAAATCAAGAGTCAGATACTTAACTGACTGGTCACCCAGATGCCCCAAAAGGCTACATTTTAATAAAAAATGACTTGTTAAAATTTATTATCAACTTATTGTCAAATTATTAATGCTTTATTTATATGGCCTTGTTTTATTTTGTATCGTTCCTAACCATTTCCTTTATTATTTTAAAAATATTTTTAGCCAGTGATGTTCAAAGATTTAAATTATATATTAGATTTTATTTATGAATGCTATAATCAGAGATAATATTATTTTTTTACTTATGGCAGATGGAAATTAAAAACATTTCCCACAACACTTTTCCCTCCAATTTTAACATCTGTTTTAATCTGAGCGTTGGGAAAGATACTGTGAATACTGGAATTTTAAGTTGTGCTCAAAGAAAAATGTAGAGCTTTACAAAATCTATTAAGAAAGCAAAAAGCTGAAAATTAATGATCAAATAACCATTTCAAGAGAATTGAAAAAGAAGCTGCAAATAAACCCCAAACTGTGGAGCAACTCCTATGGCATGAGAGCAGAGATTAAGACAATTTAAAACAATGAAAAGAGGTCTACCAAATAGGCACATCTCTGATGATGCCGATTAAGAAAAAAAAAAAAAAGCCAAACGTAACTTATATGAAGTAAAAAGGGACTATCATTACAGTGTGGGCAGGTATTAAGAAGATGATTTAAGGATGTTGTGATTCAACTTATTCCAATAATTCTGAAACTTTGCAAGGAATGACTAAATCATAAAATCATTGGTAGATTCTTTTGAAGCTAATTATAATCAAGTTTATACCCAAGTTTTCAAATTTTAGTGCACATTAGGGTCACTGAGTTTGTTAAAATATAGACGTGGGGCCAACATACCTTTGTCGGTATGGGTGGGGACCCAGAATTTTCTTGCTTACAATCCACCTGATATGAATGTGATGGAGATGCTCACTGGTGTCCCAGATACATACAGAGTTTCCTGCCAAGCACCTGGTTCCCATGCTGGGTTTTACTTAACCCTCACAACAATCCTATGAGACACATACTATCATGATCATTTTCAAGAGTAGGAGGCTGAGATTTAGAGAATTTCTGTAACTTGATCCTGGCCCCAGAACTTAGAAGTGGAATAGAACTCAATGATACACTGAATTTTCTTGGCTACTTTTGTTGATCAGGTTCCATGTTGGACTTTCACACTCTATGTGAAAATAGTTTAATGGTTCATTAAAACTTGACTCTATCAAAAAGTAAAAACCTTGATTTACTCAAGGTTGAGTATATCAAGATTTTCTTTTCTTTTGGGTGTGTACGTTTGTGTTTGTTTCCTGTCAAAGGAAGATTCATTTAATCTAATCTGTGGTCAAAGTTCAATCTTGGAGTGTCCTTGCCTCTTCATCTAGGCTGGATTGACAGTCACAGGAGTCCACAGAGGAAATGGGAGTCCCCTTATCTGGTTTGTATATATCCACATGCGCGTGAAGTTCCATCACTCTACTTTCCTGTGATATGGCAACTTCTGCTCCCAGATCCTGTCAGAAGTCCAGTGTGGGCCCGCGGGAACTCGGGCACCCCTCCAGGCCACAATGAGTTTTGAGACAAGACTCTCTCTGTCTTCTTACACCTCTCTGGGCTCTGCTGACATCTCCCCACTATTCTTCCCATGCTTCTCATGAAGCTTAATATGGAAAATCAAATCCTAGCATTTACTCTTGAAGAAATATCCAATTGATATGAGGAGACATAAACATGTATCTCTGTCCACCCACACTCCCATGGAAAGGGGACAGACAAGGCATTTGCTTCTTCCTCACCATAAAACTTATTTTCAAAGTCACAACACTTATTTTCTTCTGGCCTGAGGCTGGGAGATACCAGTAATTCTGGACTCATCATTCTCCCCTCAAAAGCTTCCTCTGTCACGTAACTACAAATGTTTTTGAAATTTGCATCTTTGTTCTCTGTGTGTACAGGGAATGTTTCCAGGGCCTAGGAAACAGGACAGAACTATCTTGGTGTCTCCATAGAGCAAGCATCTCACTTTGCAATGACGTGGTTATAATCTGACAAATGGATCATTGTGCTGAGGCAATGGGGTACAGAAGCACCATAGAGCATCCTTAGTTCCCCTGAAGCACTTATTGCAAAACGAGGCAGAAACACATATGGCGTTGGCCTTTATTCCCTTGTAGCGCATGTCGAGGACCGCCAAATGGGGAAAGTGGTAGTTGTAACCAGGCTTGTTAATTATATACAGTATCTCTATCCATCCGATAGTGAAATTAAAGCAATGCAGCATGAGGCTAGGCAAACAGTGTGGCCACTGCCGGATTTGGTATCGCATTCGGGAATGTCGTCTTATCCCTTCTGGGGTGGCTCTTCCCATCACATTTGCCTTTCAGTTATAGATCGATAGTCACCTCTGCTGGCTATACTGGCATTTTCAAATGTATTTCATTTATCGTAAGTTCCGCATGTTACACGTAGAAAGAGACACATAGGTAAACCGAGCTTGGGAAATGTTACAATATACAAAGTCAAACAAGATCTTTATTATAGAGCATCTCAAGCTTTGCTCCGTGAATGTATATTGTGACCATCATACAGACTTGGTATTAGTTTCCCTGGGCTGCCATATCAAAGTACCAGAAACTGGGTGGCTTAAGACATAAATTTAATATCTCATAGTTGTGGAGGCTATAAATCTGAAATCAAGGTGTTGGCAGCTCTGGGGGGGGGAGAATCCTTCTCACTTCCAGCTCCTGGTGTTTTGTGGCAATCTTTGCCCTTGGCTTGTGGACACATCATGCCGGTTACATGACTGTCTTCTTGTGTCTTCGCATCATCTTCCTTCTGTGCATATCTGTCCTCGTCCAAATTTCATCTTTTTATAAGGCTATATTGTAGGTCCTATGAGATTAGGGTTTATTTTAATGACCTCATCTGAATTCGGTTATCTTTGTAAAGTCCCTGTTCCTAATAAGGTCATGTTATGAGGTACTGAGGGCTAGGACTTCGATATATCTTATTTAGGGGAGAGGGCAATTCAATCCACAACAGTGTTATATAGTAGTAGAATTTCCTGAACTCATTTTGGGAAATACTAGGATATGTGGATGGCATTTTAGACGTTCAAACATAAGTATGTCCAGGTTCTTTTCCCCACGCAAAAGTTGGTTTTGCTCAGGGTTATTCTATGGACAAAAAAATAAAATAAAATAAACTTGGAAAACTTTTCATTGCTGGTTATAAATAATATGTATAAGAGTGAATATGATATTCCAGATCACTTTAAAAAAATTTTTTTAATGTTTATTTATTTCTGAGACAGAGAGAGACAGAGCATGAGCAACAGAGGGGCAGAGAGAGAGAGGGAGACACAGAATCCCAAGCAGGCTCCAGGCTCTGAGCTGTCAGCACAGAGCCCGACGTGGGGCTCGAGCTCACAGACTGTGAGATTATGACCTGAGCCGAAGTCAGTCGCTCAACCCACTGAGCCACCCAGGCACCCCCCAGATAACTTTTGAAAAATTGGGGAAAGACTCTTAAAATAGGGAGAAGTGTATTGTTACTGTGGTCATTGCTTTGTCATTAACTGGTCGTTTTCCACACGAGAAAAGTCCTGTAAATAAATATTGGCTTTAACGATTGATGGGCATTAAGAATTTCAGACTTGCCTGGTTGATAAAGCTTGTCTGGGGGTATAAAAAATTAGTTAAAAAAAAAAGAAGGTATGATCATACCTATACCACAGCATTTTCCTTTTATTTTTATTTTAGCATGTACTTACTATACTTCAGGTGGAAGATTGGATAATTTTTTTCTCAGTTCACTTCCTCTCCATATTAGATCGTAGGTTCTAACTCATGGCACGGCCTCGCAGGTGGAGTGTCCTGCTGACCTCCTGACTTGGGTTGAGCCACAGGACTTGCTCTGGCCAGTGGAATATCAGTGGACATGACACGTTCAGAGGCTTAATTCGTGTGGCAGCTTTCAGCTTTCTTTCTTGCCCTATTGTTTTTTTTTTTTTTTTTTTTTGAGAACGTGCCTTGGGTCGCCATTAGTGTAAGGAGGCTAAGAGACATATGGAAAAGATATGGACACTGCGTGAAGCCTGGAACCGATCTCAGCAGCAGCCCGCCTAAGTCAGCACAATCCTAGCCAACCCACCTGAACGTGAACGATAAAGATACACTTCCAGGTCCATGCTATTGAGATTCTGCACAACCAGTAACACAGTATTATTTTGAAAAACAATGATTGATGCACCTTGTTTATAGCTTTGTCCCCCTCACTACTCTGTGAGCTTCTTAAAAGTAATGACCATATTTTATATAAGTCTACATTTCCTCAGCTTGGTTCTTGCATTTCATAGCCTCCGAAATGTTTGATGGGTGAATACTGAATGACTGAGTGACATACAAGCATGTCTGAGTGGAATATAAGAAGCACAGTCACTATGGCAACCCAGGTAAATAATTTAGCAACAACACTGGAATACTGCTTCGGTTCTGGGGGAAGGTTATACATATTCTTAGGCTAAAAGTAAAAGCTTGTACCAATTCTGGTCCATTCGTAAGCAGGAACCCTAGTTTCTACATAAAATCAAACCTTCAGATATGACTCCACATTAATAGATGGCAAAGTCTAAGGTTGCTCTTCCATTTTGTTCCTGATGGCGATCTCTTGCCTCAATAGCAAATGGGACACACCCTCTGAGTCCACTTTCAACAACAACTGCAGGGATTTCCCACAAGTGCATTGCTTCTTGTTTATGATGCTTACTTCTGCTATAAAGGATGAATACGTAACATCTGTTTTCTAGAATTGCTATTATGTATAGCGAATCCTTTATAAATAACCATTATTGTAACACCATACATTCTAAGGTCAGGGTAGGCAATCCTAAATAGAACCAAAAGACACGAAGATTCTAGAAGTCATAAGAATTTAAGGCTCAAAATGTCTACTTAATATGGACTTTCTTGAGGCAGTGTTATCTGAAATCTGAGAATGAGTGAGTGTGTGTGTGTGTGTGTGTGTGTGTGTTTACTTTCCCCTACACCACGTGGGATTCTGAGTCGATATGAAAACAGCTGACAGCACTAGATAAAGATGATTATAGCAAAGAATTTAATCAATAACCACTTTTATCTCCTCAACACACATTACACCTTTAAAAATTATTTGCACAAATGTTTATTCTTAGCAAGTCTCAGAGTAAATAAGGCTGTGCTGGGTGAAAAGTCAGAAAAACATTAGAGGAGAAGAAGCAGTTCTGAGTGTCAAAAGAAAAATTCTGTGGTCAAGACTGAGGAGTGAATCTTTCCTTGATGATAGGATACCACAGGATCACCACCGGCCACAATAATGTCATTTCTGACATCGATTCTGGAGGCATATGTATCTCATCTCTTTGGAGACATTTCAAGTTAAATCCAAGCACATCACTGATAAAATAGTAAAATGATGTTTCTGATGAAAAATAAATTGTATAATTTAGTACTAAAATGCCTTAGGAAGAAAACCTGAATCTTTAATGACAAATCGTTCAAATCTGTACATATTAATGTCCTCAAACATGTCTTAGGAAAGGAAGGATTTTGTTTATTTTAGGAAGTGGTAAATGCTTGAAGAGTCTGGAATAGGGATTGTAAGCCATGAAAGGACATTTTTTTTAAGTTTATTTATTTTGAGAGAAAGAGACAGCACGTGTGTGCAAGCAAGCAGGGGAGAGGGGTGGCAGAGAGTGAGAAAGGGAGAGAGGGAGAAAGAGAGAGAGAGAGAGAGAGAGAGAGAGAGAGAGAGAATCCCAAGCAGTCTCCATGCTGTCAGCACAGAGCCCAACATGGGGCTCAAAGTCACAATCTGTGAGATCATGATCTGAGCTGAAGTCTAGAGTTGGATGCTTATCGACTGAGCCAACCAGGTTCCCTGAAGGGACATTTTTATTTTATTTGTTGTATGTTTGTTTGTTTGTTTGTTTATTTAGAGAGAGAGAGAGAGGATGAGAATGAGCCGGGAGGGACAGAGACAGAGCGGGGACAGAGGATCCGAAGCAGGCTCTGTGCTGTCAGTGCAGGGCTCAGTGTGGGGCTCCAACTCATAAACCATGAGACGGTGACCTGAGCCTAAGTCAGACGCTTAATCAACTGAGCCACTGAGACACCCCCCGAAAGGGCAGTTTTAAAAAAGATTATTTTAAAAAGACTTTATTAGCTAGCTAAAACAATAAATACTTCCCCACACAGAGTGAAATAAACACATGCATTATCTTAAGAATACGTGTGTCCTGAACAATCTTGGGGCCCAAGGGAGGGGGTTGAAGTTGGCTGAGGAGCATTCTTTGTCTTTACCATGACAACTACTGGTATTTATTTCAAGGGGATCCTAAAATGGAATTAGCATATTAGCATATTTGTAGGAAAGTCTGTTGATTAGGAAGTGAGAAAATCAGGGTATTCAAGTAACAAACTGTCAATCTGTGTGTGTGTGCGTGTGTGCGTGTGTGTGTGTGTTTCTCTCCCAGGCAGCAAGTGTGTGTGTATGTGTGTGTATGCATGTGTGTCTCCTGGAATTTTCTGAGCTAGCAATAGTAGAGCCTGTAATCCTGATATTCTGTCAAGATTTATGCTTTTCATCTTCTCTTGTGGTATGAATGACTATTTAAAAAAGTTTTAGCTAGCCCTCAATGGGCCAAGAACAGAGGAAAGGTGTTATTATCTAAACTTGAGACACTTTAAAGGAAGGACATGCAGACTTGAGCCTAGAGCAGTGGCCATGTCTATGGCCTTCGGACTCAAAAAGAAAGTCATCCACGTGGAAGGTGATTTCTAGAAAAAGAAGACCTTTCCATCCATGAAGCTTCCTTTTAGCGTTGAACCCTAAAGAGTCTCAGTGACCATGAGAATGTGTGTGTGTGTGTGTGTGTGTGTGTGTGTGTGTGTGCTTAAGGAAGATTGCCGATTTCCTTATAGGGTATCACGTACTTAGGAGGTCATTTAAAAGAACCAAATACTACACTCTCTAACTAAATAATTGCTTATAAATTTCTAAAATGTATTTTTAAAAGGACGTGTTTCCCTTTGTATGAAGTTCGGCTTATTGAACAAAATAAAACTAAGAAACCCACTTAAGGCATTGAATGTTATTATAATTTCAATTCTTCAGTAAGCACAGGAATTCTTTTTGATTTCTTTGTTTTTACTTGTACTTAAAAATACTTGTGCCTCTTTAAAATCGGATTAAGAATGAGAGTTAGTCTTTATTTTACATCACCTCATTAAACCATCATGATTTCATTTTCACTCATTAGGAAACTAAAATCAGAAGTGTTAGTAACCTGTCTGAGCTCAGTAAAGGGTGTAGCCCGCATTCGACCATGGCCTGAGAAGTACACTTGGAAAGCTGTGACTGCTTGTGCTATATCTCTCTGCAAATTACTCTGACATTATCATGAAATTAACAATAAAATCATAATAAGCCAAAGAAGCATATATCCATTATCCCCAATGGAAACCATATACAACCCCAAATCTTTAAAGTAAAAGCATGCAACTCACACGAAATGAACCACCAGTGGTGCTCCCACCCACAGGGCCTAATTTAGTCGCTTTCTCCATAGTTCCTTTATGTAGTACTTGATGAATGTTTATTAGTAAGAATTTTTTCTTTCTTTCCTTAAATGGTGGATGAACACCATGCTCTAAGTAGCACAGTGTGGATGTTGTGTATGCAGCTCAAGCTCTCAGGAAACCAATCAGGGAGACAAAATAAATCCAAGGATAGTGTGGGAGAGAAACTGGAATGTGAATTGGAAGCTGGAAGAGGGGCTGCAGAAACGCCTCTGTAGCTTCCTGAAAACCACCAGCACAGGCAAAAGTGTTGTGCCCACATATGTTCTTGGCCAATTAACAGGGGAAATCCATCTTTTCAGGTTAGCAACAAACAATAAATAATGGTTTTTAATGGGCTGCAAAGACAGTGATGGCTGTGAGCACATTATCAGTCATAAGATCACGATCACTAAGTGTATCCTGTGCACTTGTACCTGTGCTACCTAATTTATAAACCACAGATCATTCCAGAATTTCTTTTTTCTAAGGTTTATTTATTTATTTTGGGTGGGAGGGGCAGAGAGAGAGGGAAAGCCCGCAGAGTCTGACACGGGCGCTTGATCTCACAAACATGAGGTCATGACCTGAGCCGAAATCAAGAGTCAGATGCTCAACCGACTGAGCCACCCGGGTGCCTCTACAGAATTTCTTTTTAATAATTAGTGTCACGTGTCACCAAGTCTCTCAAGCTTTTTCAAAAACACTATCAAAAATTAGCAACATTGAAAAGTTTCTATTTTCACACTATGAGGTCATCTAGTGATGATTATAATTATTTTTAGAAATGAAGAAAGAGGAGATCATTACATTATCCCAATTTCATTATTTAGAGGTGGTAGTCAAGAACATGCAGGGGGCACCTGGTTGGGTCAGTTGGTTGAGCGCCGACTTTGGCTTGGGTCATGATTTCACAGTTTGTAAGTTCGAGCCCTGGGTCAGGCTCGCTGCTGTCAGCACAAAGCCCAATTCGGATCCTCTGTTCCCCTCTTCCTCTGCCCCTCCCCCCATCCTCTCTCAAAAATAAATAACGAGTCAAAAAAAAAGAACATGCAGTATAGATTCTTAAGAGACATCAAGAAATGCCTGTTAGGTTAGAGAACAGTGTAGTTAAGTAAGCAATGTGTATCACATAAACCTCAATTTTGTTATGCCCATATTTCATCCACTGTACCTGCACATTTTCAGTATGCTATGGACTGAATTGTGCGTCCCTAAAATTCATGTTGAAGCTCTAACCTCCAAGAGGAGAGTATTTAGAGACGGAATCTTTAGAAGTAATTAAGTTTGGATGAGCTCATGAGGGAGCCCCCCACGATGAGATTAGTACCCTGATAAGAAAAGTCCTGAGAGACCTTTCTCTTTCTCTCCCCCTTAGCCATAAGGGGGCATAGCAAGAAGATGGCTGTCTGCAAGTCTAACATAGGATCCTCACAGGAAACTGACCCTTCAACTTGGATTTCTAGCCTCCAGAACTCTACTTAATTCCTGTCGTTGAAGGCACCCAGTCTATGGCAGCCTCAGCTAAGACATGGTGTTAGCCAAAGTCCCTACAATCTATTGATAAGTAGCAAGATAAACCCATTTGTTAACGGACTCAAAACCTACAACGACTCTCAGAGGAGATAATATGGAAATGTTGTACATTCAAAAGCTAATATATATTGAGTTATTTATTAGTTACTTATTTCGATACATCACAATGGCACAGAGCCACAAGTCAGGATGCCTGGGTTGTGCCTTAGTATTTTCTCCCAGTTTCCAGGCAACTTGGGAAAGCCTCTTCCCAGCTCAGATGG
Source organism: Leopardus geoffroyi (assembly GCF_018350155.1). Taxonomy (NCBI): domain Eukaryota; kingdom Metazoa; phylum Chordata; class Mammalia; order Carnivora; family Felidae; genus Leopardus; species Leopardus geoffroyi. Next base: position 86,094,726 of record NC_059339.1, on the reverse strand, counting down.
ATCAGTGTCCTTTCCTCGAATAATGATTGGTCTGAAAGATTCCTGAGGCCCTTTCCAGTCTCAGAGCTTGACAACCATGAGTGCACTTTAAATAACGGAAGGCCACTCACACTTACCATTCTGCTCTCTCTGTACTCCAGCTGCCAGAAGATCAGGCTCCCCAAGGCTGATGTCGTTCAGCCGTGTCCCCAGACACTCCATGCAGAGATGTTTGCACCATTCTTCAGCCTCCAGCTCTGAAAATGAGCACACACCATCAAAGTCAGAGAGTGCTTCACAGGGACAACACAAGAAGGCTATTTCCTGAACCATTTCCCTGGGTAGGTGGGAAGAGCTCAAACTCTGCCTTAAGAAAGCAAAACAAAAGCTATATTCAAGGAGTGAAAAAAAAATCCCCACAGTTATTTCCCATGGGCTGACATGACAACATTATAAAGTGATTTTAAATTATTTCAGTGTACTTTCTCTTACTTATGAATAACAGTCAGAATATTTATTATCTAGCATATATACATATATGTATATATAAATTTTATTAAAATCTAAGCTAGTTAACATACAGTGCAGTAATGGTTTCAGGAGTAGAATTTAGTGATTCATTACTTATATATAACCTCCAGGGCTCATCCCAACAAGTGCCTTCCTTAATGTCCATCCCCCATTTAGCCCATTCCCCCACTCTACTCCCCTCCAGCAGCCCTCAAGTTTGTTCTCTGTGTTTAAGAGTCTCTTACGGTTTTGCCTCCCTGTCTGTTATCTTATTTTTCCTTCCCTTCCCTTATGTTCATCTGTTTTGTTTCTTAAATTCCACATATGAGTGAAATCATAGGATATTTATCTTTAAGATTGATTTAGTTTTTGGAGGGGGAGTACTTAGAAAACTTAATTACATATAAAATAAAAATATATAAATGAATCTTTGAAAAATGTCAGATTAAAATAAACAAGAAGATGCTTTCCTGAAAGTGACTTAGATCTGCATGGGTTGAAGGTCTGATCCTTCATTCTGAACTGCAATGAATCAAAGGTCAGCACAAGAATGTGATAGCTTCTCTTCTGTAAACATCAAAAATTGTCCATCTTTGAAACAAAAACGGGATAGGATATTCAAAGTAACTTTCCCTTTCGGAAAACTCCAATTTATCTAAGATATTGGTTATCTTCCAACTTCTTTATATTTGCAAGCTTCTTCTTTGCTTGAAACATTAGAACATCTTACACCTACACAGAATGTTATAGTATCTAACACTTTCACAAACATCAGTGAATTTGATTCTTATATAAGCCCTGTGTGGGTGAGGTGGGTAAGGGTTAGTGTCGCACCTGGGTCCCATATCACTAGTTGGCACCAAGATAGAACTGAAGCCCGGATCTTGTAGATACTATAATATGAAGAACTTGAGAATGGCTATGAGATTTAAAATTTGGGGCCAAGCCCGAAAATCGCTGCACAGAAATTGGGTGGGAACTTTCCATCGACACCTGCCCGGAGAAATTTCTGACTTTTCCATGTAGCATAAATCTGCACTACAGCAGTTTAATATAGATTGCCTTCAAATCTGTTAGTCTCCGCAGATGACATTCCAACCTTTGCCTTGGCATTTTAAACTCCCCATAAAAAGTTACCTGTGACAGGTTTTCTTGACTCCAGGGGTTTGAATACCAACTGCTGTGCTCAACGGGCAACACCATCAAACCTGGGTGATGTTTCCTTCCTGTGCTTAGTCACTCTGTCTTAGCATCACAAACAGGTTTGATCAATGAGATGTCAGGCCAAATTTGTCATTTAGTTTCAGCTTTATCAAGACCACAAAATATTGTTAGAAAATAAAAAGAGCATGTAGTCTTGCACAGGGTACCTTTCTGATGAAAATAACAGTTCCCATGCTCTAGTCATGAAAGGTGTTTTCTTTTTTTATTTTTTTTTAAGTGTATTTATTTATTCTGGGAGAAAGAGAGAGAAGACAGGGGGAGGGGCAGAGAGAGAGAGAGAGGGAGAGAGAATATCCCAAGCAGGCTCCGCACTGTCAGTGTGGAGCCCGATGTGGGGCTTGAACTCATGAAGCTGTAAGATCATGACCTGAGCCGAAATCAAGAGTTGGACGCTTAACCCCCTGAGCCACGCAGACACCCCAGGTGTTTTCTTTACATAAGGTATGCTTTGCATATGTCAGGGACCATCTTCTCAGCAGTTCTACATGCCATCTACTAAGTCACAGAGGAAGTAGATGCTCCTGTGACCCTGACCTCTTGCTCAGGTGGCATTCAGAGGCTGGGTCTTGCTGTTTAGGCATCTCCTCAGGAACCTAGAAAATAATCCTTCCCAGTCACAAGGGCGCTAATAAAAAAAAAGGGGCACTTGCTGAGGCTCATAGCTTTCCAAAAAACAAAGTTTTTTTTCTAGTGAGGGAATTGCCAGCATTCCTGAAAAAAAAAATTATAGAAGCAGCAACAGCATGTACTGGAAATGATTTTCATCAGACAGATGAGATTTGATTTATAAAGTTTATAAATGTTTTGAAAACTTTTCTAACAACAAACCAAAATCTTAAGCCAATTTCTCTATGTCTCTAGAAATCCTTAACATTTCTGTTAAGGGAGACAATATGACTATTTTCTTTCCCTTTTTACACTTTTATATCTTGAATATATCCCAGGACTCCACAATTTTAATTCATCAGTAAAATCACACGCAATTAACATCGGCATGATTCTACCTGATCCTATCTCCGGTACTCCACAGATGGAGTTGAGGATACCTAGTATGCTGTTTGGGATAAAAATAAAAATGTTAAATATGACAAACACCTTTGTGCCAGTGTTCCCTTTAAATACTAAGTCAGTGCATGCCCAGAGGTTAAAGAAATGTGTTATTCATTTCTGTTAGCTTTTTTTTCTTTGTCCTAGGATTTAATAAGACAAAGAAAACAACCATACAGTAAAGGGCTTCTATGAAGCTAAAACTCTTCTCTCAAGTAGAACTCAATGTGGCATCTCTGTAAGAACCAGGGAGGTCTTGCAGGACAGAAATGGGAGGCATTCATGGGCTTCTGCCAGCAGGTAAAGATGTCTTTTGTGTCAAATCCTAAGAATTGCAATGCTTCAGCATTTTATTTTATTAAAAAAAATTTTTTTTTTAATGTTTATTTATTCTTGAGAGAGAGAGAGACAGAGTGTGAGCAGGGGAGGGGCAGAGAGAGAGGGAGACACAGAATCTGAAGCAGGTTTCAGGCTCCGAGCTGTCAGCACAGAGCCCAACACGGGGCTTGAACTCGCGGACCGCGAGATCATGACCTGAGCCAAAGTTGGCGCTCAACCAACTGAGCCACCCAGGCGCCCCTGCTTCAGCATTTTAATAGTGTAGTAGCATATAGGAGTAGAAACAGTAAAAGTAATAGAGTACATATAGTCACATTAAAAACAACTATAAACCATTTCAGAAAGAAAGAGAGAAAACAGAGAGAGGGAGAGGGAAGGAGAGAGAGAGAGAGAGAGACCCTTGAAATTCAGGTATCAGGAAAAGTTCACTTTTTTTTCTAACAGACATTTACTATGAACTCACTAGAAGCCCGGCACCGTGCTGGGGTTGCATGAAAAACACAGTCTCTGTTGTGTGTGATTCTAGACTCTGGAAGGGGGGAGGGGGGGCAGGTGCATCTAGTACGTGGTGCCCCGCAGGGCTGCTGGCTTGGCCCGTAGGACCCAAGAGCCGTGGCAAAGGCTGAGCAACTTGGCAATAATCTGATCAGGGACGTGCAGGGCTAGCACGAAGAAGGGGAGGGCGTGTGTGCATGTCAGTGTGTGTGTCAGTGTGTGTGTGACGGTATATGTGTGAATGTGTGTTTGCCGGTGTGGGGTATCTGTGAGTGCATATCTGTGTGTGTCAGCGGGTGTGAGTCTGTGACTGCATTCGAGTGTGTGTGTTTCACGGTGTGTTAGTGTGGAGGGGATTTGTGACAGTACGTGAGTGTGAAGGTGTGTCAGTGTATGCGTGAAGCTACGTGTCTGCATGTGAGGTTGTGTGCCAGCGCGCGTGAGTGTGTGAGGGCATGTGTGAGTGTGTGAACGTGTTTGGGGAGTGTGCTGGAGGAACCGGGCTGGGCTGAGGAGGGTGGCCAGGGGCGGAGATGGAAAGGAGTCTCTGGGCCATGGGAGTGACATCTCAGACGGCCCTGAGGTCATGCAGTAAACGCTGAGAGACAGTGCTCTGTCGCCTCTCTTCATGCTTTGGTAGTACAGGAGCGCCCCCCAGAGGCATGGGTTCACTTACCCAAACATGGCCGAGAGCAGAGGACCCTCCTCTGACACAGCGCCAGAAAGTCAGTAGTGGCCTAGCACTGCGTCCCAACGCCTACGTCGCTCATTGCCATTTTATCATCTCACATCATCGCAAGAAGAAGGGCGAATACAGGACAAGGTCCTGGGCGAGAGACCCCATGCCCATGACTTTTATTACAGTATATTGTTATAATGGTTCTACTTTATTAGTTATTGTTGTTAATCTTGTACTGTGCCTAATTTGTAAAGAAAACCTTATCATGGGTATGATTGTACCAGACAAAACACAGTCTAATAGAGTTTGGTTCTATTCCTGGTTTTAGGCATCCACTGGCGTCTTAGACGTACTGCCCCCAATGGATTGTTGGGGGGGGACTACTGTGCTATTTAGTTCAATTAGATCAGCCCCAAACCTTTATCTCAAACGTATTAAGCCTTAGAGTCTGCACACTTGATCTAATAGTTTTGCTCCAGATAAGCTGAATTTAAGTATTATACAAGCCTTTATTATTTTTTTAATCTGTTTCTGATAGTCACCTTTCAAATAATTACACCTATACTTTTTATTTGTTTGTCCTTAGGAAAACTATGTATTGACGTCCTTTAATCTTCTACGGTGTGTTAGTTTATTTCATCCCATTATTATTTAACTAGTGTTTTCCTCTGAATTATCTTCCATTTTTTACCGTCCTCTATTTTATTTTTGTGGAACAGAGGCGATTAAATACAAATGCAATAATCTGAACCCACTGCATTTTAAAATATTTATTTTCCCACAGACTCAGGGCCTTTTGTCTTCCGTTTCATCTTCCAAACTTCCACCTGCCCATAGTGTGTAAATAATTAAGTTTCTTTATAAAGGAATAAAGGCACAGAAATGTTTTACAATCTTTTCTATGTTTTCTCTTCATGAGAGAAATGCTTGTTCCAGACAATGTCTTTTTCAGACAGCTTGCAGCTATGCTCACATTTTTAATTCAGGTAAGTAACTTTTCCTCTAGAACTGACACCCAAATCATTTTTTCATTATGATTCACGAAATGGAGATTTCCCATTAGTGAAATGAAATTAGGTAACTTCCAAAAGAAAAAACAGAAAGATGTTTGGGGATAACCAGTCAAATGGAGAAGGGAGACTGGACTAAATGAGTGAGTTATGAGACAAATGAGTTTACTGATGGCAGGGAAAAGATCAGGGAAAGTGCAAAATGGAAATACAGTCAAGGGCGGGTGGCCCTTCCCCAAGTATCTTTCCGTCCCTCCTCCAGAATTTTGGGGACAGAATAGCTGTGTATTCCTTTGAATCAGAAGTGGTCTTACCAAAGCAGACCCTTAATTAATGCCTACTGAATAAATGATTAAGAGCCAGCTTTATTACTTCCCTTAAATTTGAGCCTTAGGATAATGACATGAAAGTTAAATGATCCAAAATAGGCTGTATTTGAAAACAGTGAAAAAAATTTCCATCACATATGTGGAAAATGGCCATCAGCCAAAATCATACAGCACTAAACAAAATGAAACTTAAAAATAACACCAAATCAGTTTCATGTTAATTTACTATATAAGATGCAAGGCTAGTTTTGTGTGGAAATAATAAACCACTGCACGTAGTTCTCACTGGATTTAGCTTTTGTTAATAATCTTGGGAAAACGTAGGTAAAATAATCCTCATGTCTTCACCAAAACTAGCAATTCTTAAGTATAGCCAGTGCTTATCTTCTGTGCAGATTGGCTGTGATTGGTGATAAATGTTGTTTTTATATTTATTAAAATGTATTGTAGTTTTTATTATTTTCTTTATTAAAGTCCTTTTTTATGAAAATTTATTGTAGTTTTTATTTTATTTATTAAAGTCTTTTTTTTATTTTTTTACACGCTTTGGTTGAAAGGGAAGAAAAACGTCTCCCCATGCAGACTTGTGCTTAAGGAATACAAAGATCTCTTGTACTGCTATAGGAAATTTATAGACCTATTAAGATACACAATGTTTTGTTGAGGATTTTCATTCTTGGAAATTGGCACCTACTTGTTACTTAACTGGCCTTGTTGATATTTTATGGACTTTTCCTTTCACTTTTTCTGCAATAGGAAGACAAGAAACCGGTTAAAATCTAAACACTTGTTTCAACAAATACGTGTCTCTGTTTTCAGGTCACAGTAAAGAGCTTGATTCATTGAAGTCAGATTGCTAGGATGGGTTGGTTTCAAGACTGAAGAACCTTCTAGTGTTCTTTTTGTGAGTAGAAACTGTGTGTATTTCCTTTCCCCGGAGGGGCCTCGTTTGCCCCATTCCGCATTCCCTCACACCCAATAATCTTTTAAAACTTGTTTCAAATCTGAGATCCTCGGCTTAGCCCCTTCAGATCCATGTTTGTATTGGGCACCCTTCCTCTATATTTGCACTCTGGACATACTTTCCCCAGAGCCCCTGTATATCATGACTCATCTGTCTGCCTTTCCCAATTAGCATCTTTAAGATATTGGAATGTGGGAGACATTGATTCAGTCCCTCTAGATCCTGGCAGGACACCTGGGTATGGAAACCAATTAACAAATGTGGAATAAGTAAATAGATGTGATTTGCAGTTAATTCCCAGAAATTTCAGACAGATTCTAGAACCAAATGCAGCAGATAATTTGGGCAGTAGTCATTTGCTGCTTGTTCTGAAGTCTCTATTCATCACCACTTAAGTGAAGATTATAACTTTTGTTATTCACAGCTGGCTAATCTAGATAAAAAAGACATCTTTGGTTAGGGAGGAGAAGGGAGAAATACCAAATATGGTTCTCTATTGAACTTCAATAATTCTAAAATATGTCCCATTCAAAATGTGTCTTATTTTATTAGGCTGTCTTTTTCTTTTACTGTGTTAGTGGTATTTATGTCAAAATGGCAGTCTTGTATAAAGTCCTCTGATTCTGTATGTGATAAACACTTGATCAAATTTTTAGATTGACTTAGTAAAGGTCAACTTAGAACCAAAGAAAAGGAATTATTACCTGTTTATTCCACCTTTGATGCACACAATCATAACTTATTTTCCTTCAAATTTTTAAAAGTTTTATTTTATTTTATTATTTACTTTGAGAGAAAAAGAGAAAGAGAGCGAGAGAGAGAGAGAGAAAGAGAGAGAGAATGAGCAGAGGAGGGGCAGAGAAAGAGAATCGGAAGCAGGCTCCACACTGTCAGTGCGGAGCCCGATGCGGAGCTCAAACTTAAAAACAGCGAGAACCTGAGCCCAAACCAAGAGTCTGATGCCCAACCGACTGAGCCACCCAGGTGCTCCTTATTTTCCTTAGTTTAACAGCATTTGGATACATCAGATTTCTGAATTCAGAATAGCTATTTCTCTCCTTTTGTGAACTGGGGGGAGTCAGGTGAGACTTTCAGATGCTACCAAACAGAAAATTGCTCCTGCCTATCCTTCAAAGTAACAAATGACAAATAGTGGCAAATGGCAGAATCACCAAATGGGCTGCTTTTTAGCCTGGCAGGAAGTTGTTGCACAATGGTTTAATATGGAAGCCAGTAAATGCCATAATTCAGAGAAAATAAGAAAGAACGGAAATTGAGACTCACAAATAGTCTGAAAATGACGATATACCGTGTGTGTGTGTGTGTGTGTGTGTGTTGTAAAGATGGAAACAGGATGTTAAACATTCCGAGAAAGCAAGATTAGAAAGGACCTTTTGCAGCAACACTGAAGGCCAGCTTAGGAATAAGTGCATTTCTGGGATGGAAAGCCAGCATCCGGATGGAATACTTGCCAATCTGCAGAAATCTTCATGGATACCAAGAGAGTATTCGATGCACACACTTTAAGCTTCTCACAAGAACAATTAGGAAGCAGAGAACTTTTTGAGGGAGAGATGCTGTCGAGAGCTTTCATCGTACTCATGTTCTCATAAGGCCTAAAAGTAATTCCCTTCTATGCAACAATCCTGAGGTGTTTGGGAGGGGTAAACAAAACAAGAAAGAGGAGAGCTATGTGCTAGAAGATGGAAATGTTGCCAGTGCCATGGTTTTCTAAGACTACAGTCTAAACTCACATAGGGATCTAAAACTTTCTATCTACACAGCCAAATTTATTACAAAAGCATTTGGCAATAGCTCATACTGAGTATGGAACTGAATTTGGCCAGTAATCTCAATGAGCCTACAAGCGGAGTCATCCCCAGAGCTTCTAGAAAGGAACACAGCCTTGCTGACACCTTACGTTTTGCCAAGTGAGAGTGTGTTGCACTTCTGCTCTTCAGAAATGTAAGATGGTACATTTGTACTGTTTTAAGCTGCTGTGTGTGGTGATTTGTTATGTTAGTCATTGAACACCAAAACCAATACAAAGTCCAAACAGTCTATTTCTCTCTATTAAGAACACCTTCAAGCAGACAAATTAATTGAACAGGATTTTAGCCATAAAAAATGAGAAACACACACACACACACACACACACACACACACACACACAAATGGAAGGAACACATTGTGATTCAATCTTCTTGAAGCTTAGGAAATTGAGGATTTCTTGATTATTAAAATTGGGGTAAAGAAGTCTCAAGACAGAGAACAGAGATACCACAAGAACTAAGCAAGAAGGCAGCAGGGCAAATCACCAAGAGGGTCCAAGGGAGACTTGGAGCCACCACCAGAGAGAGGAGATCCACTTTGGATCCACAGACACTGAGAGAGGACTGGGTAGATGGGTACCTGATCTACAGGGAAGGGACGTGAAAGGGTGTGTGAGGTAAGGGAACAGAGGCCACACAGAAGGCAAACATGAGTTCAGGGCACACACTGGGTTGAGAGGGATCAGAGTAATTTTCAGGGTCAGTCTTCCAGTTTCACAGCTTCTGAGGAAGAACAAAGGTAAAAGGAAAGAGAAAGTATCGTTTAGCAACTGGGTAGTTAAGAGAAAAAGAAGTTAAGTAGAAAATGTCGGGTCTTATAAGACAAAAAGTTGCCACCACCTCAGAGAACTCACAATCCCTCCTCCTTCACCAAAGCAAACAAGCAAAATCCTTGAAACCTGCCTGGACTAACAGAGAAGAGTTAAATTAAACCAGGACTGTTAAAAAACACCCAGTCCTAAGAACCAGCAAAGGACATAAGCCCATGGAGAAGGACTGCGGATTTTGAGACATGAAAATTCACACAAGTTGCAGTCATGTTAGGAAAAGCACCTCTCACCTCACACACAGAAGAAAACTGTGGGTATACACTCCAAAAAAATGGAATATATTCAAACAAGCATTTGTAGCTATAAAAAATCAGCTTGAATCAGAAATTCAAAAACAAAGCATAGAAATGAATAAAAGATAAGAGAAATAAAGAGTGGAATGAATCTAGAAAAGATGTGGAAGAAGCACTAACTCACAGGTGAAAAACAAAAGACAGTACTTAAGGGAGAAGAGACTCAAATAAGAATTTACTTGGAGGTGTTGACCAGAGTTAGAGAATATAACCGTCATAAAGAAAGGGGTAAAAAGAATCAGAGAGAAGTAGGGGCCATGGATAACAGGCAAAGGAACTCCCAGTGTTCCAAGAGAGTGGACACGGCGGGGGGCGGGGGGATGAGGACTGTGTAGATTTAGGACTTATTCATGAGAACCTATGATGTTTGCAAGTTTGCAGAAGTTGGAGTATGAGGGAAAGGGAGAAATTAAAATGAACACAACATTTTTTTTTGCCTATGCAACGGGGAGAATGGAGCTGTCTTCTGGTGAAACAGCGAAGATTGTGGGAGAGGCACATTTGGAAGAAAGCAAGGGCTCAGTTGTAGAAATAAGTTGAGATGCTTATAAGACATAGAAGTGGATAGATGAATGGGTGGCTGGATATACAGCGCCAGCGTTCAGAATGGAGTTCAGATCGGATGTATAAATGTGGACTGAAAAGCACGTAGATACTACTTAAAGCCATATGCCCATGTGAGACCAACAACTGTCTTGTTTGCACAGACAAAACAAGAAGCCACTTAAGGACTAAGACCTGGGCTCTCCCACGATGAGAGATCTGGGATAAGAGGAGAGAAGGAGGGTTAGAAGTAACAGACATTTAAGGAAGAAGAAATGAAAAATAGCATAATATGCCGAAGCAAGGACAAAAAGGGTTTCAAGAAGCCAAGGACTTTTTAATTTTGTTGTGTTTTTAGCTTTATTGAGGTATAACTGACAAATAAAATTGTAATATATGTAAAGCGTGCAACACGATCTTTTGATATGTGTCTACATTGTGAAAAGATCCCCACAATCAAGTTAATAAATGTATCCATCCTTTTTAATTAATATATTTAATTCTGTGTGTGTGTAAGCACACTGAAGTTCTATTCTGTCAAAGAATTTCAAATACACAATATGGTATAATCAACTATGGTCACCATGCTGTGCGTTAGATCCCCAGAACTTATTTATCTTGTAACTGAAAATTTGTACCCTTTTAACCAACCTTCTCATTTCTCCCACTCCCCAGCCCTTTGCAACCACTGTTCTACTTTATTTCTATGAGAACTTGACTTTTATTTGTTTTTAATTCCACATATAATTATGCCATGTGGTATTTGTCTTTCTTTGTCTGATTTCATTTAGCACAATACCCTCAAAGTTCATGCATGTTGTCGCAAATGGCATGATTTGCTTCTTTTTTAAGGCCAAATAATACTCCACTGTGTGTGTGTGTGTGTGTGTGTGTGTGTGTGTGTGTGTCACATCTTCTTTATCCATTAATCCCTTGATGGACACTTAAGTTTTTTCCATATCTTGGTTATTATGAGTCACATCGCAGTGAACATGGGAGTATAGCTATGTCTTCAAGATCATGATTTCTTTTCCTTTAGATATACAACCAGAAGTGAAATTGCTGGATCGTATGGTAGTTCCACTTTTAATGTCTTGAGGAACCTTCATACTGTTTTCCATAGTGGTTGTACCAATTTACATTCCCACCAACAGTGTACAAAGGTTCCCTTTGCTCCACATCCTGGCCAGCCAGCATTTGTTATCTTTTGCCAATTGTATATATGGCCAATTAGTTTTCTACAAAGGTGCCAAAAATATACAAAGGGGAAAAGACAGTCTCTTCAATAAATAGTGTTAGGAAAACTGGTTATCCACATGCAAACAGTGAAAATGGATCCCAATCTTACACTGCACACAAAATTCAATTCCAAGTGGATTCCAATTCCATTGGAATGTAAAGCCTGAGACCATGAAGCACCTAGAAGAAAACATAGAGGGTAAGCTCCTTGACATTGGTTTTGGCAATGATTTTCTGGATTTGACATCAAAAGCACAGGCAACAAAAGATAAATAAACAAGTGGAATTACATCAAACTAAAAAGCTTCTGAACAGCAAACATAACCATCAACAAAATGAAAAGGTAACCTATGGAATGGGAAAAAAATATTCACCAACCACCTATCCTATAAGGGGGTAATGGCCAAAATATCCAGGGAACTCATACAAATCAAGAGCGGCCAAACAAATAACCCAATCAAAAGATGAGCAAAGGACCTGAATGGGCATTTTTCCAAAGAAGACATCCTACAAGCCCGTGGGTACATGAAACAGTGCTCCACATCACTTCCCATAAGAGAAATGCAAGTCAAAACCACAATAAGGTATCACATGGCCAGCTGTTTTAAATACTAGCAAAACTCAAATAAAATGAAGTTTAAAAACTGAGCACAAGATTTACCAATGTGGAGGGCATTGATTACCTTAACAAGAAGCGTTCCTGTTAGACTGATAGAAAAGAATCCTGAATAGGTACAAGAAAAAATAGAAGAGAGGGGACACAGACTGGAGTCAGAGCACAGGTGGATATAGAACTCTATTCACAGGGTTTGGGTTTGTTTTTTATAAAGGGAAGACGAGAAATGGCGCAGTAGCTGAAGGGGGAAGTGAGATCAAGAATTTTGTTTGATAACTGGTTATAGTGGCATAAAGATAGCGTATTAGTGTTTGTGCAGGTGTGTGAGAAGTTAGTAGTGCTATAGACAAGAGCTCCATGGGGATCAGACTCTGGAGGGAGGAGATGACCTAGCAGGATGAGCTTCTCGTGGTACCTTATGTGACAAGGATAAAGGGCATGTTGACATTAGTCCTGAAGGCTCCATGCTGATAGTATGGTGCACAGATAGTGCTCAAGGGAGACAGGGACAGAAGGTCTTTCTAGGGAGCACAGAATGTGCTTCTGGGCTTCCTGGTAGCTCCTGGTGATGAAGGTGGAGTCTGCGGAAAGATATACTTATTCCCAAATCAGCGAGATACTTCCTCATTACTGCAAAGTAAGGCCTACGTATATGGTCTCAGGCTGAGTTCACAGACAGTCTCCTAATCCCTACTGACTGCACACTGCAGAGGGCTGTCTTCTTGATTTTTACAGAAGACTGGGCCATCAGAAGGAAGTTATTTCTTACTCAACCAGTCTAACAAAAGTTGGAGTCTTCTTCGACTTCTGTCATCTAACTCATTCCATACCTTCCATCTCATGCCATACGATCCAATCAAGCAATCAATAACTTTTGATACGTATTATGTGCAAAACACCATTTAATGTCCTGGGGATAAAGTCTCTGTTTCTCTCTGTCTTGCTCACATTCTAGTGCAAATAGTCAACGCAGCAGCAGAAAGGATTAATTTAGGTAGTGACGGAGTCAGGCATTTGTGGTAGCTTTTTTAGCGTGGTCAATGCTTTCTTATCTATAGAGATGACATCGTCAAATGGAACATTAAAGTATTTCTCACAAATGACTTCTCCCCATTTCCACTGCTACAGTTCTTTGTTTCCTTGTCACTGCTGGACTAAGATAAAAGCTTCTTCATGGACCTTCTTATAGCAATCATGTCCACATCTAATCCATATGATACACTTGGGTACATTTAACAGATGCTATCATTCTATTTCCCATCTTAAGTCTCTTCATACTTCCTAATACTTATGTATTTTATTGCCCTATCTTTTTTGGAGTATGGAAAATAGCATTCTAACATGTTTCCATTGTCTCCAGCTGCTCCCTCTGTAACAATTATTAGTGCTAGTCAACAAATTCTTTCGTTCTTTTCCCTTGGGGCTTATGGTATAATGGCACCTCCTTGCATTGACATCTGGTTTAGTCGTTGGTTTGGCCAATGAATTGTGAGTAGATATTCCTTGTGAGATTACTGTACGAAAGTTTTAAGAGCTAGGTGCACAATTCTTTGTTTTCTTCCCACTGATGCAATGATATAAAAGCAAGTAACAAAACAGGGCTTGCACAAGTCTAGATTCCTGATGTGCATGATTAACAGAGCCATTCTACAGATCCACAGGGTAAGTGGAAAAAGGTTTAAAGGGCGAAGACGCTAAGATTTGGGGATTGCTATGGCTGCATACCTCACATTTCCTAATTTAAAAAAAAAAAGAAAGAAAGAAATAGAAGTGAGGTGATGCTATCACAAAAAAATTAAATGGTATCATTGTCTTGATGGTCAGTCTGCAAGGGATAATGAAACTGTCAAGGAATATCGGAAAGATGCTGATCCATACTATGCAGTGGTAAACTATTTGGCTAAAATATCACCTGTGATAACTTGGTGATGGCATTAGAAAATTCAGTGAAGTAGGGAGAGGACTTGGAAATAGAATATTGGCAGCAAGTATTAATGGCTGTAGCTGCATTTGGCAAGGAATTAAGGAAATGAATTGGTCATTCTGTACATAAAAGGACTAAAAGGAAATAGACTGTATCCAAGAAACTGGAGCCTTTCCAGGTTGAAAAAGGCAATGGCTTCTCAACTCCAAGTCAACTCCAATAAGAATAAACAGTGTAAGACTTCGAGTTATATATTCTTTCTTGGAACCTCTGAATGGCTGAAAAGTCTTTGGAGTAAAGGTCTGGCCAAGAGTGTGATGTCCAGTGTATCTGTTCATTTGGAGAAATAGCTTTGGGAGAAGATACCAAAGGGCTGGTTCTTCTACCAAACCTGGCTGCTCCAGGTCTGAATGAGAAACAGCAGGAGGCCTAGAATTCAAGGGAAGCACTTCTAGAAAAGAAATGTGGACATAACTATGAGCACATGGAACAAAGTAAGATCAAACAAATTAAAAATGGGTTATGCTTTTAAAAAGAGTTACACTATGAAAGAGATAGTAAGCTGCTCTAACAACAGTTGAGGAAAGGCGTTTGGAGCTTGTATACAACACTTGAGTTTTTAGGGCAGAAAGCTGTCTGAGAAAACTTCTTAGCTCCTAGAGAGGGTATATACTACCATGTTCGCTTCAGATGTCAAGTCAAGGCAGAAAAACAGAAGTCAGGAAACTCCCAGAAAGTGAGATCATGGGTTTTGGGTAATCATGTACTGGTGATTCCCCCCAGGGAGAAACATGGGTTCCTAATCAAGTAAAAGGCCCATCCACACAGCAGTGGCCTCTGTACCTGTCTCATGCCACAGTACGCATTGGTATGGAGGCCACTGGTTTCTACCATGAAGACCGACATCTGGACCCACTGTAGGGAAAACTGTGCATCCAACTGGATGTCGGGATTGGAGGAAGCACTGGGGCTGTGTCTTTCGGGGAGGAGTGAATGCGTTTTGTGTTTAGGAAGAAAAATTCAATGGGTTTTTGGTGACCAGAAACATGAATAGTGGGATTCCTTTACATAGTTTATTTGGTAAGCCTCTTCTTTTAGGCACATAATAAAATGGCATTTTCTCCCTTTGGAGGTAGTCACTGAGTGAATTAGAAAGATTAAAATATTTTACGTAACGTTCCCTCCAAAGGCACAGAGCTTGAGCCACTCTGAGAGCATACAAAGCAAGCACTGCCTGCAATTAGGAGATGAGGTGAATGTGAGGAGTATTTATGCTTACCTCTAAGAAGAGCATGCTAGAAGTTTTGACCATTATATAACCTGGAAGTCTCATTTCATTCTAACCATACATTCATAAAAGAAGAAAGCATGAGGGCCACTTGTGTTGAAATCTAAATAATTAATGAGGCACAGAAAAGTGATAATTGTTCCATCATTATGATTTACATGTTCTATCGATACAACCATAAGTACTCTAGAGCTTATAAAGACAGCTTTTGAAAAGCCAGAGTCAAAATGACAGCATACAATAAATATTATATTGAAATTAATTCATTGAAATTAATTCATTGGGAATAAAGATAATGTTATTCACAGAAGAGTACTTACAGAGGTGTGAAAAATTACTTTGTAGTGAAAAATTATTTAGTCGTAATGATTTGAAAACAAAACACAGAAATCATGAAAAAAACCCAATGATTAGTTATAATTAAAAAAACACTATAAGAATTTCAAATATTAGATCCTGTTATTAAGTAACATACCTTTTTGATGCAGAGATTTTAAATTTCGATCTTTATTTTTATATCACTTTTGTGACCCAATCCAAACATTACATTATAATTTATTGAAAAATGTGTTTGTTCACCAGTCACCCTTCAAATTAATGGGGCTTCTGAAAGGATATAAATTGGAAATAAATTTTTCACATATTGAAGAAAAAAATTTATTAAATTTTTAATATAGTTGAATGGGATTTGTCCTCTTGTGTTTGGATCCAGCTAAAGCTACCACCCGAAAACAATTAAATATTCCACATTCTGATAACATTCTAAAGAGAGCTACCATATGCATTTATACAGTGCCTAAAATTAGAGGTCTGAAAACAGGCTAGTTTCCTTCACTTGGTACAATCTCTTCCCACGGATGTGTTGCATGAAAAATAAGAAGCAAAAAAATAATCTGAGCACTGATATGGCTGCCGAGAAGAGTACGATAGCAATTTCTACCATTCCATCCCTGAAGCCAAGGGAGAGGGTGTTTTTGTGCATCTCTGAGAGTGTGTGTGGCGGGGGGGGGGGGGGCAGGGTGGTAAGAGAACTCCCTAGACACTTGGGAATATCTCTAGGACACACAAGAAGTGAAGACTGCTATTTTCACTCCCAAGTTGGTAATCTGCTTATGCACTAGATTTGCTCTTTTGCATTATTATCAATTTGATAATGGGGGAAGCGAAACTGGAAAGAGACTCAAAGTCTACACTGGTGGGAGGCCTGCATTCTCATGCCCTGGATGGCAGAAATAAAAGAATTCAGTATATCCCAAGTGGTCCCTGCTGAAGCCCAAAAGGGCTGTCTTCTGGGCGAGGGCTGGAGAATAGACCCCAGGAATAGAAAGTTCTGAATAGGGGGTGCCTAGTTCTGAATAGGCTCAGTGCTTAAGCATCCGATTTTGACTCAGGTCATGATCTTGCAGTTTGTGGGTTCCATCCCCATGTCGGGCTCTGTGCTAACAGCTCAGAGCCTGGAGCCTGCTTCAGATTCCATGTTTCCCTCTGTCTCTGCCCCTCCTCTGCTCATGCCCTGTCTCTCTCTCAAAATAAATAGACATTGAAAAAATTTAAAAATAAAAAAGTTCTGATTAGACCGCAGTGGTAGGTGCTGGGCAGAAGTCAATAGAGATGAGTGCAGGTTGGGTAGGTGACGTCTATCTGCACACACCAGGGTCTGTGAGGTGAGAAGGCCATCTTCAGGACTTCCCAAAGACCTCACAATTCCCAAGTGAAGAGAACTTGCCACACAGAAACCGTGGGCATTCAAGACAAAATGGCAGTTCTGGCAGCTAACTAAAGAGGTGTTGGTGCCTCCTCCTCTTTCCTTTTTTGCAGGACTCAACACAACAGTGAAGTCAGAATTTGGCAGGGCGAGGAAACTATAGAACAATTACGCCCCCATCTTTCCTGAGGCTTCATGTAGGGACAGGGAAACTACCAATTGGATCTGTGTTCAAGTTTGATAGGTTTGGACTTTAAATGAGAAAGTGAATAGGCAATCACGATTTGGTGAAGGAATAGAAAAGGGCAATCTGACGAGGCACTACTGAAGGCAACAGTTGGAAAGAAAATACCAAACCCCAAATTACAGACCCTTTACTACTTCTGGTTCCATACTTTTTTATCACTTTCTGGTAAAAAATGAAATGCCCTTGCTTAAAAGGATTTATTAGGGTGCCCGGGTGGCTCAGTTGGTTGAATGTCCGACTCTTGATTTCTGCTCAGGTCCTAGGGTTGATCCCAGGGTTGTGGGATCGAGCCCCATGTTGGGCTCTGCACTGAGCATGGAGCCTGCTTGGGATTCTCTCTCTCTCTCTCTCTCTCTCTCTCTCTTTCTGCCCCTCTCTCCCATTACCACTCTCTGTCTCTCTAAAATAAAATTGAAAAAGGATTTAACATATAACCTATGAAGATGATTAAATGATGTTTTAAATTACTAAGAAGTTTTAGGAGATTATATATAAGAATAAATGGGATTTACCAGACAAAATTATTGGGGAAATATGGTCCAATATTAAGGTATGATTTTATAAATACTCCTCTGCAGTCAATAGAAAATATATTACTGTTCCCGGGGGGAAAGGGTAGAAAAATCCCCGAATTCTTTTTAGAATTACATATCTCCAAAATTTCTCAAGTTCTATTTTTTACAATTAGTGGTGCTTCACAATGTGTTTTTGCTATCTTAATCAACCTGAAGATTATACATGGACGATGGGATTATTATGTTTCATTGGGACCCATTTTCATATTCCAGCTGCATTTTAGGCTAGATTTTAGTCCTTAAAGACTACTGTACTCAACTGACCTGTGATTTTTAACTTCTCTTGTGGGATCTCAAAATAACTTGTAGATGTCATGGACCTGGAACAGAGCAGAACTTGCAAGATGGGATGAATGTAAAATTACTTCAGAGTTCAGCAAGATTTAGGGATTTCCCTAGGACCAAAGGAGTCAGTCAGTCCATTCGGGTTCTTAACTACGTCCCTACGGGTGAGCTGTTGTCTTCTGGAACCTGCCGGTAAAAGATGGGTTTCACCTTCATTTTTATGTTGTTAATAACTGCAGTATTTTTTTAAGCTTATTTATTTTGAGAGAGAAACAGAGGAAGAGAGAACAGGGGAGGAACAGAAAGAGAGGGAGAGAGAATCCCAAGCAGGCTCTGTGCCATCAGTGCAGAGCCCAATGCAGGGCTCAAACCCATGCAACACGAGATCATGACCTGAGCCGAAACCAAAAGTCAGAAGCCTAACCAACTGAGCCACGCAGGCACCCCAAACTGAAATATCATTTAAGGGACTTGAGAACCAAAACACTGTTCCAAAAAGATAACATGAAATCATTTCCAAATGGCTTAATTTTCTTAAAGAAAAAAAAGCATTCTTTGGTTTTCTTCATTGGCTTTGGCACTAAGATGACCATGTCACCTTGAGGGCTGGATCCATCCTACTACTTAAATTCATTTGTCTTTTCTAAGTATTTCCATGAAAGTAACTATCTTAACTTGAAGATCAGTTTTGTACCACTAGATTTAGCATGGCTGTTAAATCAGTATAGACTCAGCAATAGGACAGTATCATCTTGGCATGGCACCAGAGATTAATCTGCAAATCATTACCATTTTACTTATTCATGGGTCACAATGGATTTTTTTTCTGAAGTAAAGATTGAAACTGAGTATAAAAAGTTTCACTGGAACTCTACTGCTGTAAAGTTTGCCGTGCAAAGTCTAGTTTGATTAAAATGGATCAATGTGAAACCCTGTTCAAATATTTTCTACTTGTTCAATGACAATACCCATCTCAAAGCAAAGACATTAAGAGCCCCAAATAAACAAAAAGAGGCTAGAACTTGGAGAATATTATAGTTAGGATAGGAGAAAAACATTTTCAAGCAAAGAGCCCTCTCGATAAAAAAAAAAATGGAAATAAAGCAGTGAATTATAACAGGAGCAGGCTTTCTAGAAGTATCTAAGATACATGTACATCCCTCATTAAAATGTGAGAGTCTCAAGACAGAAGCGTGGAAGAAACAAGCATGGAGAGAGAGACGAAAATACAGTCTTAGAATTCTGAACCAAAATGCCGATGAGGAGATTAAATTCTGGATTTATTTAGAAGAACTGAGGTGGAAAATAGGTTTGCCATCCCCCTTTTGATGGCAATTTGTGTGTTTTTTTAGTTATTAAGTAGGCTTCGTGCCCAGTGTGGAGCCCAAGTCAGGGGTTGATATCAAGACCCTGAGATCAAGACCTGAGGTAAGATCAAGAACCAAATGCTTAACCAACTGAGCCATCCCGGTGCCTCAGTTATGATTTGTTTCTGTTCCAAGTCCAAAAGCACAGATTCTCAGAGTGGGTATAACTGAGATTTCTGATTTGGGATGGAGAAGTAAAAAAATGTCTGTAATGTTATTTACAGTGAGGAGTGATTGGGGACAGTTTGTGTCACATATTTCATGTAAGCTTTCGATTTTTCCTTTCCTTTTCGGTTGTATCTGTGTTTACATTCAATTTAGAAATTAACTCAGTAAATTAAAGTTAAGTTTTCATAAACACTTTTTTAGATAGGAAAAAGTAAACCAGATGATCATTAATTATGTTACATTTTGACACTCTGAGACAAAAGTGAGCTAAATTTTAGAGCTGTTACAATTTTAGAGCAGTACCAACTGCACATAAGGGAAACTTAAATTGCTATTACGGCATGTAATGGAAAGGGGACATCACTACTTTCCACATGTGCTCCCGAGCAAGTCACTTAGGATTTCTGAACTTCAATTTCTTATTTAGGAGATGCCAACAGCATCTTCTTCTTTGCTTCTTAATTAAGTCCTTATCCATATAACTGAATAAATTTTGAGATGCCATCCCTACCTCTTGGAACGTTCCACACCAACTTTTTCCCCAGTGGAATTTATAGCTCAAACATAGGAAATATCAAAGTATGGACTAATAATAAGATGTCTCCATGACAAACAGGAAAAAGAATGGATCGCTCTTCAGAATCAAGGTGAAAACTCCACAATTTGCTCAATTTTGGTTATGGGAGGGATCCTTCATAAAATTTTAGTCCCGATGAATTGATCATTTGAGAGACAAACATGAAATTATTTTCGTGACTGCGTTAAAACCAGTCTGAAAAAAAGGTCAATATCCCACCTGAGCGCACACCATCATAACACAAACAATGAGAGAATGGTCAGCCTCTTCGAGATTTACGTTAGAGTCAAAATTTACAAGGTGGTGGAAATTTTACATTTGTTAACTTCCATGTGAATGAACACTCAAAGAGACACTTGCATCGGACTCCTCTTCATATAAAAGATAGCACATCTAACAACTGATTTAAGTCTATGTCCCCAAATACAAACAACCGACACACGGCATTTGCTTCAGAAGTGCAGGAACCATGTGCAAGAGTTCACAGTGGCCTCTAAGAAGGAGGCTGGAGCCAGTGGAGGTGCCCCTTCCTGCAAAGCCACGACTCACCCACATCACTGGCACCGATGTTCTGTTGTCGCTGCTGACAAGGTTACACCAAGTTTCTGACTGCTCATCTAACAATACCTAAAATCTAGCATCTGTTCAATGGTCTCTTAGATTACAGGTCCACTAAGATTAAGGTCCCTTTTAGCCATTTTCCAAGACACTCCAAAATGCATCCCGACCGTAAAACGCCAGCAGTGTGCAAGGTCGCCATCGGGACACTCAGCCAGTCGTGGCATCTAACCACCTGCTAGCTCACATCCATGGTGCCCTCGACTTTACCCAGGCGGCTTAATTGACCAAATGCCACTGGCAAATGTGAGCGATGTCCAATTTCTCTGGGAATTAATTCCTAAATAAAAACGCAGAGAAATATATTGCATAGAAACACAGAACACGTTATTACGTGACATTCTTCTTTGGTAAAATGACAGCACGTAGCCTTCTTTTAAATGTGTTCCTGGTGCCTTTAAATCTTTCTTTTTTTTATTTTTTTTATTTTTTATTTTTTATTTTTTTTTAAGAAAGTAAGTCAACTTAGGAGGATTTTTTTTAACGTTTATTTATTTTTGAGACAGAGCATGAACGGGGGAGGGTCAGAGAGAGGGAGACACAGAATCTGAAATAGGCTCCAGGCTCTGAGCTGTCAGCACAGAGCCTGACGCGGGGCTCGAGCTCACGGACTGCGAGATCATGACCTGAGCTGAAGTCGGCCGCCAAACCAACTGAGGCACCCAGGCGCCCCACTTTAAATCTCTTTCTTATGGGTGCCTTTCATTTACTGCTTTGTGCCTCCATGGGAAGATCGCACGCATGCGGATGTGGAGAGCGATGACTGTTTTGTAAATCACCTTACACAACAGGAAAGACGGTTTCTTCTGAGGAACAGGTCAGAGAGCCCAGAGTGCACGTGGACCAAGGGGGGTGGAGGCGGGACATCAGGAGCTCAGGCTGACAGACAGCCTTCACCTCTGGGATTCAGGGGCCACGGAAGCAGACCCAGTGATTTATATGTTTACATGGTTCCACTATTCTATTGCAGAGCGAAGGAAGTTTTCCGACTGGGTGTAATTGGTTGTAACGTGTTTTCAAATGTCCATTCCAGACAAAATACCTTCCTTAAGAAAATGGGTCAGGACCATGTCATAACCCCTAGGGGCTAGTCTTGGCCATGCACAGTGTGTTGAGGGGTAGTGTTTAATGATTGCAATGCAGGCTTATTTCTATAGCTGCTGTAAAAGCAACAAACCAGGAATATTGAGAAGAACGAATTATTGGAAACCCAGTTGCCACTTAACTTTTTTCTTTATTGGAAAAAGAAAGTTATGTGTGCAAAAATTAAGCATTTTGAGTCTCTCTGAACAAGCTTGTGCTATATTGTGGAATATTGGAAAAAGACAGCAGAAAAACATTTGTTTCCAGCTGTATTCACAAAGAGCTGCTCCTGGGACGTCTAAGGAGCAGAGCCAAGGAGGCTGAGGGACGCCTTTATTCTGACCCGGAAATCAGTAAATAAGAGGCAACTTGGCTGAGGTGTCTTTTCCATACTGTTCTGCTGTGGAAAGAGTGTGTGCTGTAATCATAACAGCAAGAGTGCAGTGTCGTCATTGTTCCCACCATGAAAATAATATTTGTACAATATTTGCTGTGTGACCAATATTGTCCTAGGATGCCTGTATCGACTCACGTAAGCATCCCTCCATCGCTGTGAGCTAGTCTCTGCTAGTTTCCCAAATGTACAGATGGCGTAGCAGAGGCCAAAGACTTTAAGACACCTCCTGGCCACACAGCTTGCCTGGGAAGTCCTGGCGGTAAACCCCGCAGTTCAGCCCCAGGCTACGCTTTGATGCAGAATGAGAGAGCACGGTTAATATTTGTTTTAGGTCTGATACACTCCCATACCTCATTCCAGAAGTATATGAGATTGTAGTGAAAATCTCTCATCCTGCTGGTGGATTTATCGTTTCCCTCACGGATTGGGTCGGTTTCCCCCTTGTGATGTAACCAACATGGACCTCCTATGCTGTGACCTTTTGGTTGGGTGCGTAGGGGCTGAGGACTATTCGATTCTATTTCTAGGAAGTATTTTAACTTCAGGAACCTCATGACATTTATTAAACCAGCTTCCTTTGGTTGGCATTTTTCCGTTACGTTTTTCTGTACCAACCAACTTTGGCTTAGATTGTGCTGTGGTGAGAAACAACCTGCTTACTATCTCAGAAGATTCTAGAACAGAAATGCTTATTTCTCATTCCCGACCTTGTCGGATACAGGTCAGCCTCAGCTCTGCACCGGGTTTTCTCCTTCTGGGACCAGGCTGGAAGGGGCAGCCTTTATCCTGGTCTCAAGGTAGCAAGGATAAAAACGGAGACAGAATCATGCAATGCTGTTAAAATTCAGATGGGGCGTATGTCACTACTCCCATGTTCCATTGACGGAGAAAGTTAATGGAAAAGGTTTAATATTCTAACAGAGAAAGGCAGGCAATAATTGGAAACAGTAACACAATCTATACCATGGCCATTCAGCCTTGCCATTTTTTTTTTAATTTTTTTTTCAACGTTTATTTATTTTTGGGACAGAGAGAGACAGAGCATGAACGGGGGAGGGGCAGAGAGAGAGGGAGACACAGAATCGGAAACAGGCTCCATCCAGGCTCTGAGCCATCAGCCCAGAGCCCGACGCGGGGCTTGAACTCACGGACCGCAAGATCGTGACCTGGCTGAAGTTGGACGTTTAACCGACTGCACCACCCAGGCGCCCCCCCCTTTTTTTTTTTTTTTTACCTTCTGTCACTCTGGGTCCTGACTTTTATGCGTTTATCTTGTAAGAAGTATATAACTAAATGTTAAAATCTTTGAGATTTAAAAAAAAATCAGTTTGAGATCTTAAAAAAAACAACAGGTGGCTATTTGTATTCACTTGCAGTTTTATTGACCATTCTGTGTTTTCTATTTGTCATGACTTTTTTCTCACCTCTTTCTTTGTTCTGTTCTCTTCTAGAGACTTTTCAGACTTTATCGTGCTTCAGAATCACCTGGAGAGCTTGTTAAAGTGGATTCTTGGACTTCCATACAGAGTTTCTGACTCAGCAGGTCTGAGGTAGGACCTAAGAATTTGCATTTCTTACAAGATCCTGGAAGCTGCTGGTCCAAAGACCACACTGTTCTGTGGTATTAATTGCATTTTCTTTATTTTCCCCCTTCCCGGGTATAAGAAGAAATATAATGATCTTAAGATGCTATAGTAATTTTTCTAGTGTTTGTACTGTATTATTTTCCCACATTCCATTTGCAACTTATTTTAAGTCTGTTTTTCAAGTCTTAAGGCAGTTATTATTCTTAGCATTTTATATCAATGCCACTTCAAATTTACCCACTTATTTACTTACTTTTTTTAAGTTAACACTTAACTGAATTTGCCTTATGTGCCAAGGCTTTCGAAGTATTGACCTGCTTACCTCCCACAAAAGCCTCTGATGTAACTGCTGTTACTTAAAAAGTTTTCATTTTACATGTGGAAACGGGCACAGAGAGGTGAAGTAATTTACTCTGAGTTACACAGCATGGCTGACTCCAGCACCAATGTTCTTAACCAATCCACCATATTGCCTCATCACGGCGATTTGCATCCGCCCCTTCCTGTTTTCAGTTTCCTTCTTCCTAAAGAATGTGTGTATAGCACTTTCTGTGGAAGCTTAGGTTAGTAAATTTCCTTAGTTTTTTTATTTCTGAAAATATCTATTTTCACTCTTGAATGAGAATGTATCTTGACAGTCCTTTTTCTCCAGAATTTTGAAGATATTTTTCTAGCATCTTCCGCCTGTTGTTGCTAATACTGAGTCATCTATTCATCCATCGTTTCTTTCTAAAAGGAGTCTGAATTTCTTTGGCCTTGCTATTAAGATTTTTTTTTTTTACTTCATATTTAATTTGGGTATTTGCCACAATGTGTCTTTTGTTGGCTTGATGGAACTCGAGAAGACACATGTCTTTTTCATTTCTGGGATTCTTTCAAATATTATCATTTTCAGTTTGCATCTCTCCTATTAACTCGTCCTGTCACTTGGACATCCTGTCAGTATATGTTGCACATATTCTGGACATTCTATCTTTCATATCTTAGTATCATATCTCAATAGTTTTCTCTCTTCGTATTTTGTGCTGCATTCTCGATTTCTTCAGACTTCTAATTAACTAGTAATTTCTTCAGATAACCTAATTTTATTCAATTCTTTCCATTTCAATGGCTTTTAAAGCATCTAGAAGTGCTAGCGGTTTATTTTGCATATATTCTGTTTTTATATTATGATGCGCTTCTAATGTGATATCTATTTCTTTCTTGTATTTTTTTACTTTAAACATAATTATCTCATATTTTTTAAAACTTTGTTTGCAGTTGTTGGGGTGTGAATTCGCCTTTCTTAGAATCAGCTGATTTTCCTCTTCGCGTGATTCTCCTCTTCATGTGTTTTGCACTGCTTTGTCGTAAGCTCCCCTTCAGAAAGATTTTCTGTCCTCTGGAAATCTCGGAAGCCTGAAATTCTTAAATCTTCTCAACAAAACTACTTCAATGTTGCCTCCTTCAAAGCCATACAGCAATGAGCAATTCTGGATGAATTCTGAGTGTAGTATCAGTTTGGAATTCTTTCCTGATGCGAGTAGTTGATATTCATTCAATAAGTGTTGACTAAAAAATCTGTAAATAATTCTACGTTATAGCTGTGTGGGGCGAGCCTTTGTTTGGATAACTATTCTCCACCTACCTCAGACACAGCACATCTCAGTCACTGCTTTCTCAGGGCGTCACATCTGGTGCCACTCCTTTCCTCAAGGAGACAGCGCTTGGGAAGCAAGATTTTTACAATGGGAATTCAAGTCTAGGGGCAGAAGGTGTCCTGATTTCTCTTACCACTTCTTCAAGCTCAGAGGTTGGAACTCTCATTTATGAGTATATTAAGGTCTCCGACTCACCCAGAAGTAGTAGTCCTTGTATTTTCTTGACATATACATAAAATCAACTATACATTTTTTTTAACAAGAAGGGATTTAAGAAATTTTCAGAAATTTTGTGTCCAACATGCCACTTGTCACAATGGCCTACCTTACCTAGAACAACAGGTAACAGGCACAGAAATGTTAATCCTGTGTTCCTATTCTTGAAAAGGAAACTCATTACATGATGGTTTCTGCGTATCTAAGCTTCATGTAAGGGTCTCTCCAAAGCGGTGTCCCATGAGAAAATTCTAGGATTAGTTGTCAGGTTTTATTATTTTTAAAAATTCTAATTATTGGAGTTATACTGTATAAATAGATGCACATGGGAAGATAAGCCATCTTTTATATTGGATAAAGCTTTATATATTTTTTATTTAGGTCCTGCACATTTCTTAGGTTGTCCACTCTTAGCAATTTTATGAGAATTTTGTCACTGAAAATAACTTGTTTCATTTCCTTTTCAAGATATGTGTTGTTTCTAAGTAAGTCCTTAATTTCTACATATTGATTTATCAAGCCACTTTACTGAACTCATTAATTCAAATCCATTTTCAATTGATTTATTTTTGCATTTTCTAATTATACAACCATAGAGTTTGCCATGACTCAACTATTTAACAAAACAGTTATGCAGAAACATTCACTCACTGCAATCTAAATTAATTGCCAACTGCTGCAAATATCTACGGAGGCTGATAACTTAAGTTTTTTTGTCCTAAAAGAAGTGGGCAGTGAAAGAATGCAATGGATCTCCATGGATTTGTGGAAATCCAGTCCATGCAATGGAGGGTGTCTGTCACTTTTTAGAGGAGACTGTGTTAAATGGCCATGCATTACTCCTCTTTGATAGGACATTTTTATTGTAGAAAAAAATGACTTTGAGAAAAGCCTTGTTGTAACTACTTTTTAAATGGAATAGAGATTTATTATTTTTCTTCTCTATGATTAGATAAGCCTCTTAGGTTTCAGGAGTAATAGGTGTTGAAAGAAATATCAGTGTCCTTCTCATGCCTGGGATTTGCATGGGTTTTTAGAGAGGGACATAGTCACAGACATCTCAAATGGTAGGTTGTATCACTTATAGGAAGAGAAGTCAGGCAAACTTCCTTAGAAATGATTAGGACTCAAGCATATGCCATCCGGATGTTATGCTCTAATAATATCATATCCAGTGGGATTATGTGCTTACTAGTACAAACTGTCTCTCTCTCTTTTGGTAAAATGCATCTCATGTTCTCTCTCTTAATTTTTATATTTTTAAGATAATGTACATCTGAAATTGGCCAGGGGGTTGAAATAAAAAAGAATTTACCACTGTTCCCAAATGCATGAATAACCATTTTACTGCACATGGGAACAGAGACTGTTCTGATTATTTTCTGTAAACTATATGTAGACACACACAGAAAATGTATTGGTGTTTAGCCAAAGACAACTTGAGTGTTCAGGATTGCTGAGTCCCAGGCATTGAGGTTAACGACGGATAATCAGCCGATACATTTTCATACCCTCACCTCTTCTAGTTCTAGTCCTTAGTCTAGAGATATTCACAAGCCATTTATCTGCTAGACGGTCATTTATGTAAACTCTCAATAATGGATGATGAATACCTCCTTTCACTCCTCCACTGGAAAAGAGAAAGGCAAAGTACCTTTGTTTGTTTGGTTGGTAAAGAGCAAATACATCATAACCTTGGTTTGCTCCCAACTTACACATTTCCTAAAATTCGACACAATAACATTTTGAATGTATTTCTTTTTAATAGTCATGTCACTTGTACCTATGAGGAACTAAAATGTTTACGAAGACCTGAATGTGACCATAGTTGCCCTTTCTAGGTATGTTGAGTGAAAAATAAAAGCTAAATTTTGAAAAATACTTTTCAACAAGAAAAAGAGAAAAAAAGGAGGTGCCAACCTTCATGATGAATTTAAACTTAAGCAAGTATTTGATAACCTCTTAGTCACTGTAAATCAACTCTAAAATAAGGCAGTAGATAAACAAATGAATAAAGATAAATTCATTCTGATAAAAAGTACAGCCTTCTCTAGCAGGGTCCTTTTGACATGTCCCTTCCTATGGTCAAATAAAGGACTTTCTCATCCAATTTCCACTTCATCCATGTCAATTGTCATCTCTTCTCATCCTGATGGCATGCAGTTGATCTATGGGACTTCAATTTTCAGAACAGTCTTTAAACATAGTTTATTTTTATTTAATATTTTTTTTTAAAATACAGAGTCTTTAAAAGTCTATTTATTTTGAGAGATGGAGCACACAAGCGAGGGAGGAACAGTTAGAGAGGGAGAGAGAAAGAGAATCACAAAAAGGTTCTGCACTGTCAGTGAGGAGAGCTGGAGGCGGGGCTCAGACTCATGAAACTGTGAGATCACGACCCGACCTGAAGTCACGAGCCTGAGGCTTAACCGACTGAGCCACCCAGGTGCCCCTTTAAACCATGTCACTGAGGACTCTCTAATGCTTTTCATGTCTCCTTTTCATACATTCACTGCTGGGAAGTTCGTGGGTGTCCTGGGAGTGCGTGGTGCTTCAGCAGAGGCAGGGGGAGTACCATGTTGAAGAAACAAGGACCCAGTATGTCTCACACACACGCAATTATAATTCTCTCTCTCTCCAGTCTGAGTCTAATTCAGCCTGGTGGCATCCATCCACCTTCAGATCTCATGGCTCTGTTTGCATGTTCACATAATCACGTTGTCATTTACTGGAAGGCTGTGCTTTGGGATTTCCAGTTTCCTGTAAGATAATGACGGCTGCCTTACTTCTCCACAATCTGCAACATCATACCCCTCCACCAGGACAACAAATAAAGCCATATGTTTATAACATCACCAGGAAACAGTGATGACTATAAACTTCACTTTACAACTACATAAAAAAAAGAAGAAAAAGGACGACAGAAAAACAGGGGAAGCTTCGGGAAATCAGCTGAGAAGCTGCAGGACTGCAGGAGCCACACCTGGGGAAACCCCGTCCCTGGGGAGCGGGAAGCAGCCCTCGAGGTTTGATGATAAAGAAAAAGAACCAAGAAAGGGTGAAGAGTAATATTCCTAAAGAAGCAATGGAAGTTAAACTTAGCAGATGGCCACGTTCAGCCCCACCTCCGCCAAGTGTGGACCCAGGGCGGAAGCCCTGAGCAGCCAAGCCAAGCAAGCCAGTAGATTGCCCCATCCCTCCTTTCACCTGGATTTTTTTTTTTTTTTTTGGAAAATACTGTATTTAAAATAAATAAAAAGCAAGGCAACACCCACGCAGAGGTACTGAAGGAAGAAATTAGGAAAAGAGGTGAAATATATCAGCTGGTAAAAATGACTTTCTTTTTTTTTTTTTTAATTTTTTTTTAATGTTTTATTCATTTTTGAGACAGAGAGAGACAGAGCATGAACGGGGGAGGGGCAGAGAGAGAGGGAGACACAGAATCGGAAGCAGGCTCCAGGCTCTGAGCCATCAGCCCAGAGCCCGACGCGGGGCTCGAACTCACGGACCGCGAGATCGTGACCTGGCTGAAGTCGGACGCTTAACCGACTGCGCCACCCAGGCGCCCCCTTTTTTTTAAAAAATTTTTTTTAATGTTTTATTCATTTTTGAGACAGAGAGAGACAGAGCATGAACGGGGGAGGGGCAGAGAGAGAGGGAGACACAGAATTAAAAATGACTTTCTTAAAAAAACCTGAAAGCAGAGCAAAACTGAAACACAGTACACATATGTGCATCAAGTACCCCCAAACGGGTGACTGAATGCATAAGAGAAACAAACATCTAATATCAGAACGTCAAATCTGGGAACAGATATGGAAAAAGAGACACACATGTACAATAGGAAAAATGAGTAAAATATGTATAATTGGAAATCCTGGAGAAGAAAAACAAAACTATGCAACAGGGCTAATATTTACCTATGAAAACTTTTCTGGTTAAGGAAACCAGAATCTACATATTGAAAGAACCTATTGTGGGGGCGCCTGGGTGGCGCAGTCGGTTAAACGTCCGACTTCAGCCAGGTCACGATCTCGCGGTCCGTGAGTTCGAGCCCCGCGTCGGGCTCTGGGCTGATGGCTCAGAGCCTGGAGCCTGTTTCCGATTCTGTGTCTCCCTCTCTCTCTGCCCTCCCCCGTTCATGCTCTGTCTCTCTCTGTCCCCAAAATAAATAAACGTTGAAAAAAAATTAAAAAAAAAAAAAGAAAGAACCTATTGTGTACTGGGGGAATTTGAAGAAATGATGGATTCTTAGGTATATTCTAGTAAAACTATGGATTTTAACAATAAATAGAAATTTCTTTCAGCTGTCAGGTAAAAAGACTAAGTCACTTAAAAAGGAAAGAAAGACAGCCTGGGATTAGATTTCTCAGCCACAAAACAGAAAATAAGATAATAATGGAACATTCCCAGAAGAATCAAGAAAAGAAAGTGTGAAGGGGTCTTTAAACTCTAAAGGTCCTAGAAATCCTTTTAACATTAAAAAAAAAAAAAACCCAAAAACAAAAAACAAAAAAAAACTCAAAAAATATTGTTCTCAGAAATCTCCTAGAGGAAAAACTTTACCCAATAAAGATAAATATCAGCAAAGAACTGATTTTGAGAATTTAGAATATTTAGTTGTATAACTATAATATAAATTCAAATTTTTCTAGTTACTCCCCAATAAGACACCCCCCTGCCAAAAATAAAGAGAAGGAAAGGACTTGTATCACAAAAAGAAAGAAACATGACCAATATAATATACACAGCGAACAAAATATAACATAATATGACCAAGTAGAGACTGATTGCATCAGACATAGCAATTATTTTAGACAATTTATTTCAAAAAAAAATGTAAAGCGGTTTTGTAAATGTTTATTTATTTATTTTTGAGAGAGAGAAAGAGAGAACAAGCAGAGACAGAGAGGGAGAGAGAGAATACCAAGCAGGCTCTGCACTGTTAGCAAGTAGAGCCCGATGTGGGGCTGTATCTCATAAACCATGAGATCATGACCTGAGCCGAAATCAAGAGTTGGACGCTTAACTGACTGAGCCACCCAGGTGCCCCTAAAGAATTCATTTCATATATTAAGAGAAAAAATATTTTCAGATTTATTTGCAAAGCAGCACATGTGATAACAGGAATGTAAAACTTTACAGACACTCTGGAAAACACTCTGACGGTTTCTTAGTCCTAAGAAACCAAATACATGCTCACCATATGATTCAGAAATGGAATTCTGAGCCTTTATCCCCAGAGAAATGAAAATCTATGTTCTCATAAAACCTGCACATCATTGCTTGTAACAGCTTTATTTCCCATGCCCCAGAATTAAAAACAACCAAGTTGCCCTTCAATAAGTATATGGTAAACAAAAGAAAACAAACTCTGATACATCCAAGCCATGGAATACTGCTCAGCAATAAAAAGGAATAAACTACTGATACACCAAACAACTTGAATAAGTACCCAGAGAATTAAAGTTTGATACATGTGGCTAATCTGGATGTGAGTATCTTTAACATCATGCTGAATGTGAATATCTACAGAATGGTGCTATTCTCAAAAGGTCACATGACTCCACTTATATAATATTCTGGAAATGACTGATTGATATAACTGTACAGCTGGAAAACAAATGAGTGGCCACCAGTAGCTGGAGACGGTCAAGGGATATTGGTGACCGTGACTATGCCAGAGTAGCACAGAGAGGTCTTGTGCTGAAGGGAAGTTCTGTATGTAGACTGTAGTGATGATTACATGTGATAAATGACAGAGAATTATATATATATACACACACTCTACTCATATTAAATTCTCGTTTTGATGTTCTGTGTTTATGTAAAATATAACCATTGGGAGAAATTGGGTGACCAGTACATAGGAGCTCTCTGTATGATATTTGTAACTTCCTATAAATCTGTAATTATTTATAAATAAAAAGTTTAAAACACTATTGTAACATTGGTCCTTCCAAAGCATCCTTTTCATGTTTTCTAGGAAAAGGATATACGTGTCAAGGATCATAAAAGAGCTGATTTTGCTTTACTTAGAAGCTAGCAATTCTACATGTTATTCTTACATGGATCCTGGAAGATGACAAGAGATGCCTGGGTCAGAGAAAAAAAAAAGATTTTTACTCCAGACACAGCAATCAACATAAGCAGGTTTTGAATCGCTAGAAAATTCAGACAAAGAGTGACACCGTGGGAGGAATCACATGACTCAATATTAAGGCGTATGATACAGCTGCAGTAATCAATGGTGTGGTTTCGGTGGGGGACAGATATACAGATCGAGGAAATGGAATAGAGAACACAGAAACAGATGCACTTACATATGCCAAACTGATTTTTTGACAAAAATGCCCAAACAATTAAATGGAGGAAGGATAACCTTTTCCTTAAATGGTGCTGGATCAATTAGCATCCAGAGGCAAGAAAACTTCATCCTGAGCTCCATACAGAAGTTAGTCCAAGATGGTTCATGGACTTAAGTATAAAAAAGAAAACTACTAAGCTTACTAAAACGTAGGAGAAAAGTCTTGAGGAATGAAGACCAAGCAAAGAGTTCTTAGATTTGACACCAAAACAGGGACTCATAAAAGGAAAATTTTATAAATTGAACCTCAGCAAAATGCAAAACTTTTAAAGTCTATGTAAAAGTCTATGTAAAGAAGATGAAAATACAAGCCATTGGCTGGGAGAAATTTTCTGCAAACCTAGTGTCTGACAAAGGACTAATATCTAAATTATGTAAAGAACTCTTGCAACTCAACTGTTAAAAGATTTTTAAAAATTCCAGTTAGAAAGTGGGCAAAAGACATGAACAGACATTTGAACGAAGAGCAGATATGGAAGACAAAGAAGCACATCGAGGATGTGCAACATCCACTTGCCATCACAGAAGCACAAACTAAGACCACAAGGAGATATCACTACATCCCTATCAGAATGGCTAAAATTAAAAAAAAATGGCAATAGTAAATGATGGCAAAGTTGTGGAAAACCTTGACTACTTATAAGTTGCTGGTGGGAATATAAAATGATACAAGACTCTGGAAAAACTCTGGCACTCCTTAGAAATCTACCATTTGAACCAGGAATTGACCACTTGAGCATTCACCTACAATAAATAAAAATTTATGTTCACACAAAAACCTGTACATGAATATCTATAGCAACTTTATCTGCAAAGGGCCTAAATTGGAACCAAGCCCTGTGTCCTTCAGTGGCCAAATGGCTAAACATATTGTGATAAGGCCACACCATGGCATACTCAGCAGTGAAAAAGAACAAACCGTTGATACATACGTGGATGTTACCATTCTGCCCTTTTCATGAACGTATGTATATTTGAAGGAATTATGTTGAGTGAAAAAAGACAATTCTAAAAGATTACATACTGTATGATTCCATTTATGTAACAAATTGAAAGGGCAAAAGTTTAGAAATGGAGGGCAGACGCCAAAAGTTAGAACAGGGATGGGATGCAGTGGGATGGAGTTAGGTGTGGATACAAACATTGTCGATGGAAACACAGTTGCATGACTG
The DNA here is from genome assembly GCF_018350155.1 of Leopardus geoffroyi. Lineage (NCBI taxonomy): Eukaryota > Metazoa > Chordata > Mammalia > Carnivora > Felidae > Leopardus > Leopardus geoffroyi. Next base: position 86,061,582 of record NC_059339.1, on the reverse strand, counting down.
TGCTGGCACAAACACATGCACAAACGCATACATGTGCACACATACACACACATGCACACACAAGTGAAAACAGTAGGAAAGTCTGAAAATTGGTGGACTGTAACAGTGTCAATATCCTGGAGGTGATAACTGTCGTTTTGCAAAATATTACTACTGAGATCTGTTATTTCTTACAACTCTATATGAATGCACGTCAATAAAAATCTCAAAAAAGAATAACATTAACAGTTTACAACACACTGAGTATAAAAAGAACCCATGAGTATAGTGATTACTGATACTAGAATCAGAAAACAAAGAAAATACACATACACAATGAAGAAAACTCTTGTTTAAATACTAAAGCCATCTAAAAAAAATGGAAGAATGAGAGAATCTCTGTTTTTCAGTTATAAAAATGATATTTGATGCAGGCAATGATCATCAATGGATTCTTAATTTATTAGGTTAATGTTTGTGAGGAAAAGAATATTAATTTTGAACAAAAACAACTTTTACAAGAGGGAAATCTGGCAAAATCCACTATATCCAAGTGATTGAAGTTATCAATCCCCAAAAGGGGATAAACCCACATTGTACTTTGTAATGTGAGGCTGTGACCAACACATATCACTTATGCAGTTGTTCTTGAAAAAATGTTTAACCTGAGGAACAAAAATGCCAAGTCCAGATTGGGGGCATATTGTAAATAACAAGTTCCTGTACTCTTCCAAAATGTTGACAACTTGGAAGACAAAAAACAAAAGACAAAAAAAAGAGACAGAGAGAGGCAGAAAGAAAGAATGGAAAAAGGCACGTGAAGTAGTATACATTAAAGGAGACTAACGATGAAAACCAAATGCAGTGAGTAATTCTTGAGTGAAATCTGGAGCAAAAAATAAAACTAGCTATAGGTCCATTTGGGGAGAAGGAAACATGATATACAGATTGTGTTACTTTATCAGTATTGAATGTGATCATGCACTATTTACATAAAAGAAGATTAATTAGGACATAAATATCGAATTATGGTATCTGCAACTTAATTTCACAAATTTAGTTAAAAGTACAGAGAGGTGAATAGAGAGGGAGAGGGAAAGAAAAATAAATATTGCAAAATATTAACCGCTGAGTTCACCTGTAAATGGGTCTTTATATTTCGATTTCTTCAACTGTTCTGAAGTTTGCAATTTTCAAAATAAAAGAATTTAGGGGTTATTAAATGCTCCCAAAGTAATAAAAAAAATAGGCTGAATTTTTGCTTTCAACAGTCTGGGTGAGGGTGGTGGTAAGGGAGGAGTAAAAACATGCAGTTTCACACCTCAAATAACTGTTCTGCAGATTGTTCTGCACGTCTTCCATGTTCTTGCTTATACATGGCAAGATGGCAGTGGCGGCAGGTGGTTGTTTGCAGATTTAGTATCCTATGTCTTTAAACACTGTTATCTTTTTTTTTAATATTTGTTTTACATTTATTTATTTTTGAGAGACAGAGAGAGACAGAGCACAAGTGGGGGAGGGGCAGAGAGAGAGGGAGACACAGAATCCGAAGCAGGCTCCAGGCTCTGAGCAGTCAGCACAGAGCCCTATGCGGGGCTCACACTCACAAACCTTGAGATCATGACCTGAGCTGAAGTCGGACACCCAACCGACTGAGCCACCCAGGCGTCCCTAAACACTGTTATCTTTAAGGTGCTAGTTGAAATTTCAAGTCGAGAGACCACGTTTTAAAATAACAGTCATTTGGGGGTACTCACACACATATGCATGCACACATTACCAAGCAATATAATTAGCATGGGCAGCGGAAATCTAGCTCACAAGGCAAATAATGATCATGATAGGTGTGAAGAAACACAATAATGGAAAGCTTGAGTTATTGTCATGGTTTCAGCATCTCCTTCTCTGAAAATGTTGACTCCTAGGCCTTATTTCAGACTTAATGAATTTAAAACTCTGGGGTGGCTCCAGATTCTAAATTTCTACCTAATTCTTCCAATAATGTTAATCAGCTAAGGTCTGTGGACAACTGGCATAAGGTGTTATTGCTACTGTTCAAATCTAAAAATAAATGCAATTAAATTTCCTCATTAAATAGTTTCCTAACTGGTCTAGACAATGATTACGTGGAAAGTGTGAAACGGTCAGCACTACTTCCTACGTATTTTGTCATAAAGGCAGAGCTCAGTTTTTATAAAGATAAGCAGAAAACCTGTAGAAAGCAAGTAGCTACCACGCAAGTATAAATCTGTTCCTGGGAGGCCGGCAATTATAGAAACAGGTGTAGCATCCACAGTTACGAAAGAAAGAATAACGAACAGCATCTTGAAAGAGATGTCTGATTGCTAAATGGTTGTATTTCTTTACGCATTCTTGGAATAAGGATATAATCTGTGGTGTCTTGCTAGCCATAACAGTAAATAAAGATACTCTGTCATTTCTTTTAGCGAAGTTTAAATGTCATGATTCTACAGAGGCAGAAGCCCACCTATGATCCAGCTGCCCCTCCCTCACTCCTCGGCCCCTGCATCTTGGCTCCCAATTTGATGTTATTGCTTCTGTCACTTGGCAAGCAGGTGGTTAAGCTTCTGCTACAAGAGGGGCAGTTTTTCAGTTGCTGCTGTTCATGCAAAAGTGAACGAAGGTACTGCTCCCGGAAATCACTCTGCAACTTTGGAAACAGAGACCCGGATGGCTCAGCAACTTGTCCAATGGCACTGAGCTGAATGCAGTGAAGAGTTCACATCTTTCTCACTCCAAAGTGCTCTTCTTACACAACTGCGCTTCTCGTGAGACAAGGACGAGATCAAAAGGAGTCACAAACAGGTAAGAAAGCTTCAAGGCAGTGGGATTCTCTCTAGGACAGCATTTGAGAACCCATTTTGAAAAACAAATAGAGAACTGACAAGGAAAAGAGAGGGAATGCCAAACGGAGGGAATATTTTGGGCATGTGTGTGAACAGCAATTTCTCAGTCAGTTGGCAACAAGAGGACAGCACTGGGTAAGTCTAGAAAGTGTGTCTAGCAAAGGTTATTTGGGTTTTATGAGGCGACGCTCAAGATGGAGACACGGAACGCTTTTGAAATTTGTTAGAACTGTGTTGTCGGTTAATCCAGCATTTGCCCACGAAACAAACTGAGCAGAGAGGCGGGAGTCAGAAGGACCAGTTGAAATGGTCCCCTAGGGCACCTGGGTAGCTCAGTCAGTTGAGCGTCCTACTTTTGATTTTGGCTCAGGTCATGATCCCAGGGTCGTGGAATCAAGCCCTGCCTCTGGCTGAGCGTGGAGTCCGCTTGGCATTCTCTCTCTCCCTCTGTTCCTCTCCCCTGCTAGCACTTTTTCTCTCTAAAATTAAAAAAGAAAACAATCCCTACGAAAGGCCAAGGTGTTCATGGTTAACTGGGAAACAGGCATGGACCCTCACCATCAACGAATGGGGCTGTGATCCAGCCACAAACATCAGAAGAGGACAAGGGACATTGGGAGAAGGAATTTTACTCTCTCTTAGTGTAGGGACAGGAAAGAAATAGGAATATAACGAGTAGACATATTTAAGTAGATACTTCTTGGCTACCTAGTAATGCTAATTTGTTTCATGTCTTGATGACATTCACCTTTTTTTAAAAATTTATTTCCTCTGTGTGTGTGTGTGTGTGTGTGTGTGTCTTCTCCCCCTCTCTCCATCCCTCCTCTCTTTCTTCCTTCTTTCATACTATGACAGCAAAGCTAAGTAGTTTCAACAGAGATTTTATGACCTGCAAAGGCTAAAATATCTACTATCTGGCTTTTACAGAAACAGTTTGCCAACCTCTACTCTAGGGAAACATCAAAGGCAATGGGATGATTATTGATCAGGAAACTGGGAGCTCTGAGTTAGTTCCTCTTCTACCAAATAGCAGTGGGCCTTGGGTAAACCATTCAACCTCTTTGAGACCAAAGCATGTGGTCAGTAAGTAACTGTGAACATGAGAAAAGTACAGGTCTCCTATCCTTAGAAGATCATGGAAATAAGAATTAAAAAAAAAAAAGATATTAAGATCCTTTGATATTTTGCTGAATGTCTTGTTAACCCACCAAAATAAATACGTAACTTACTTTATTTATCTCCCTTTGCTAAATAGGGAGAAATCATTGTCATTTACCAAGTGATTGGTGGATTCCTTCTTTTAAAACTTGTGTGTATGGGGAGAAGTTAACAAATAAAATGGTTTTTTGTGTGTGTGTGGGATAAAATGTTTATGAATCACTGTATAGTCTCTAAGGTCCCCTTAAATTCCAGAATTCTGTGAACACCAATGGACCACAGGGCTACCAAGACTGTGAATCACATCTCTCTTTTGCTCACTGAATGATGAGACAGTGAGAAAACATCTGGGGTGGGGCAAGTGGTTAATACGAAGATAAAATGAAGTTATGCAGGCCCATATGTTTGGTACCTGCTGAACTGAATAAGGATAAAATTGTCTTTTCATTGCTTTTTAACTCTTTTTAAAAGCCTTTAATATGTAAATGTTCCTGATGAATTTTCAAAAGGGGAGACATACTCCATTGTATTTCCCAAACTCATATGACCATGAAAATTCATTTTCCTGAACATCTCTTATAATCTCTTTTCTACAGAAAATACTGCTATAAATAATGACGATATGTTAGGTAGATTTATGACAGCATCACCGTGAATGTCAAGAGTAACTTAGTTATGAGACAGATCAGGAGAGTAGACTTCGGGCAAGTTTGGGGGTGCTTTCTCCTGCAGGCTCCAGGTAACGATCTGGCCGCCGAACAGCAGATGCATGGTTTGGAGGTGAGGAGGGAGCTCTGCCTTTCGAGACTTAAAAAAATTGGTTTAAGGCCCACACATACACAAAATCTCTCCCTCTCCCCACTCTCCCAAAACTAAATCACGCCAGAACAGGACTAGCTACTACACCAAAGTTGTTGGGTTTTTTTTTTTTAACATTTTTTTAAGTTTACTTATTTATTTTGAGAGAGAGAGAGTGAGCTTGAGCAGGGGTGGGGCAGAGAGAAAGAGAGAGAATCCCAAGCAGGCTCTGCACTGACAGTTCCATGCGGGGTTTGAACCTATGAACCGTGAGGTCATGACCTGAGCCGAAACCAAGAGTTAGACGCTTAACCCACTAAGCCGCCCAGGAGCCCAACCACACCAAATTAAGGCACTTCACCTACTTACACCCTCACTTCTCAGGCTATGTTTTTGCCTTTTCAACCTTTTTTTTTTTTTTTTTTTTTTTTGCCTTGATATGACTTTGAACTTCATTTAACCAGACTTCATTTGCATAAATGTATGTGCTTTACAGTTCCCGGAGCATAAAATGTGACTTACAAGTACAGCATCTTGCAGCCCTGATTGCAGGTTTCGGAAGATACTGACACTTGCAAAGAGTGACTAGGTCCCTTTAGTTTGTAGCGGTCAGTGGGCCGATGACAAGGGTGTCCACATCTTGGCCTCTTGGAAGGTGGCAAGGAAGTGTCTTAGTCTGTGTTACCCCAGAAAGCAGAGCCCGAAGTGAACAACGTTGGTTAATGAGAAGACTTTTCTTTACCTTGTCCTTAGGGACACTGTGGGTGAGGCTGGAATGTGGCCGAAGTGCACCTCTGGCTAGCACAGGTGTATCTTGCTAACAAGTTTGTGAACCAGGCCTGGATTGTTTCCTTCTTTAGCTGGTCGTAGGGAATCCCGCATAAGGCCACAGGTGTGGGATGAAAGAAACCACCAGAGCAAGAAAGATATATGATGTGCGGGTCTGTGCCACCTGTTCTTGTAATACCTTGTGTCATTGGTACCTGTTAGGACTTGTTCCGGAATATTTCCATTGTAAAGTGCATTGCTGCTGTGTCCACCTCACCTTAAGATTTGGTAGATTTACTAATATGTAGCTCACGGAAGGTGGCTCCTGTCCCCTAGGCACTGGGTGCCCCATGGTCCAATAATTATTCCCTACTAAGACCAGGATCATGCAAAGGGCAATTTAAAATGGAGAGCAGTTCTCCCTGAAGGTCATGAACATGTTCTACATCACTAGGTCTTTGCACTGCAGGATTCCTACTGGGGTGTGCTAGACCCCAGACAGCATTCTTACATAACACAGACACTGACAGAATGATCAGATCTCCTGGGTCAAACAGGTCCACAGTCAGGAATGTCTACAACACAGCCGGACCCTACCCAAGAGTCCTTTCTGCTCTGGACTCCACTGCAAACTGGCAACCTTCCAAGCAAACCAAGAAATGGCTTGGAAAAATATTCCGGAACGTGATATGTATTATTTCCCCAATCCAAAGAAACCCCCCAAATACGGAACCTCTTCCTTAGTTGCTGGGGTGCTAAGTGTAAACATCAGGTCCTCTGTTTCGGACTCTCTGCTGCCCCTGAGAATCTCACTGCCTTTACTTCCATCTGTATCTCATCTTAGTTAACCACAAGTGAAAGTGTGGGTAACTGCAATGCTGCCGTGTGCCACGAGTAATCCCTATGTGTTTATAGCCAGAAATCTGATCCTTCATGTGGTCAGCCAGCTGCCAGCTGGCTAAAGCCAACATAAAGATGTAATACTGAGCTGACCACAGCTATGCGCGAGTAAGTTCTCGATGTGGCAGAGCTGTCTTCTGAACTGTCACGAGACCTGTCTTAGGCCAATCCATATGGAAAGAAAAAGAGCAACAGTCAATTCCTGGTTCCCATCTCTCACTGGGGGAAGGTGGACACCATGAGCTTTCAGCACCGCCGACAATCTTTAGTACCAATCAGGATCCCACAGTATTTGAGGGCTTGATGTCAACAGGAAAGCTGTGGAACAGAGTGAGAGCCACACAGTGTGTGCACTGTAGGTCTGCACCAGGGTGACGTCGACTGCAGCCCACCTTGTACTGCAGCTACAGTCATAACTAGATCAAGGAACTGACGTCCCCGAACTGGCAGAGCCACGAAAAAGCCAAATGAGCATGCGGAAAATAGAGAAGATAACCGAGGAATAGAATTGAGTATGTGGGTGGAGGTAGGTTACTTAGAAGGGAAGACATTTTAAGGAAATAAAAAATTAGCAAAAGATACATAATTGTATCAGTAATGCATGAAGCGAAGTGATCTATTATGAATTGGGTAAGGGCGGTTAGTTTAAGCATTAAGAGCATTGGGAGCACCCAATGGGAAGATCGTGTTAGGAAGCCGGTACAAAAGGAATCGAACGAATGCAAAAGGGCCATGAGGATCTGGTTAAAGGTAGAGTCACCCTGGTACTATGCGTTGACTCTTCTCAGCATTCTGCCCTCGGAAGAGAACAAGGACAGGTGTAGCTGTGGCCAACTTAGGTTTTACTGCTGGTACAGACGCACCGTGCCAGGCCAACGGGAGAACAAAGCTGGAGAGTATGCACCTTTAACCCTGGTGGTTAGATAAGACCAAGAAAAGCCAAAGCAACTTTAAAAAAAAAAAAAAGAATGTTAGAGGGATCACCCTACCCAATTTCAAGACGTACTATAAATAAAGCTCTAAGTAATTAAGACAGAGTGGTTTTGGTGTAGACAGACACAGAGATCAAGGAGGCAGAATAGACAGAATACACATGAAAGGGCCTGGACATGGATGATGGATTTTTTTTTAAGCATTAATACATATTTCAAAAAGTAAGATAGACTATTTAACACATGGAATTAGGGGTGCCTGGGTGGCTCATCAGGTAGACATCTGACTCTCGGTTTCGGCTCAGGTCATGATCTCATGGTTCGTGAGTTCTAGCCCCACTTGGGGCTCCACACTGATAGTGCTAATACTGCTCGAGATGCTCTCTCTTCCTCTCTCTCTCTGCCCCTCCCCTGCTCACTCTCTCCATCTCTCTCAAAGAAATAAATAAGCTTAAAGCACGGTACTGGAACTGCATATCTTTATGGAAAAAGTGCACCATGGCTTCTTCCTCACTCCATACACAAAGGTTCCTTGAAATGGATTCTAGACCCCCCACCCTACATACCTCCAACTACTCTTCCCCCAACTCCTCTCCAGCCACACCAACCATCTTGCTGCTGTTACCTGTCTTGTTATGAAAGACTTTCAATACGATTCTCTCATGTTTATTCTTTTCTTCTTCTAAAGCCTAAAACCACTGGTGAGCCAATGATAGCCATTTTAAATTCCCTTCTCCCTATTTAATATTTATAGTACAGGACACTTTTGTTTTGAGTAAAATAGTGGTCAAATGGTCTCATAATCATCTCTCCAACATCAACTACTCATTGTGACATATCTTCAGTTAGTACTTTTTTTGCCAGAATTCAAGTGTGAAAATGGAACCCTGGATAGCATGGGGTGGCTAGTTAGGTGGCTTTCTCTAATCCAGCAGGAGGATGACTGTGTTTTACTGGCTAAAACATATTTAGATAGTTTCTGCTTAATTTAAAATATATTTGGAAGGGTAAAAATGGAAATTTTGAGGAGTTAATTTTACTGTTTAAAACTCCCTATTCAATAATATATTTGGAAGGGTAAAAATGGAAATTTTGAGGAGTTAATTTTACTGTTTAAAATTCCCTATTCAATAAAAATTTGGGGGGCGCCTGGGTGACTCAGTTGGTTAAGTGTCCGACTTCGGCTCAGGTCATGATCTTGTGGTTCATGAGTTCAAGCCCCGCGTATGGCTCTGTCCTGACAGCTCAGAGCCTGGAGCCTGCTTCAGATTCTGTGTCCCCCTCTCTCTGCCCCATCCCTGCGTGTGCTCTGTCTCTCTCTGTTGTTCAGAAATGAATAAACATGAAAAAAAATTTTTTAATAAAATAAAATAAAAATTTGGTATATAATTCTGAAGAGTAGCCAAAATAATTCACAAGCTAGAAGCTGGTTGCAGGATCTGTGATCTGGGAGAAGACAGATGGAAACTCACAGGTAAAACTATATTCTGTAAGACTGAACAAACTGTATTTTCAGCAAGTCTAGCTTCATGGTTAACAGTGTAGGCTTTGCATAGGAACCTTTGGGTTTAAATTCTAGTTTGGTCACTTCCTAGATGTACAAACTTGGGTAACTTCTTAAACTCTCTTACCATCATTTTCTCACCGACAAAAGGGGAGTGTTTACTGCCTATGACTATTGTGAGAAAATCAAGTTAATTCAAGCCAAAGGTACAGGGATAATGACAAATAGCATGTGTCTAATACTTGTTAGTTAGCTAGTATTATTCTTGGGAGGGTGTAACACCCACACTGGGAAGAAAATCATTGATGAAAACATTTGTTCTTAATCAATCAACGAAAGCCAGAGAAACAAGAACCAGAAAGAAAGGTCAGGGTATTCATGGATTCTCTGAAGTTCATACATGGACCATGTATAGAGAATCTCCGATTTAAATCAGTCAACTTAGAAACTGCTGTTGAAGGCAGGACGGACATGGCTGAAATCAATGTAAACTGTGGTGCTCCCCAAAACTTCCAAATTGAGGGCGAGAGAAAATGGTATCTGACCAGAACAACATATATGGTTAGTCATGTCTTTTAAGTAGTACTAGAACATGGGAAATATTAGATTACTCTTGCTCCTTGAATTAGCTGCATTCCAGGATTTATTTTCTTTTGCTCCAGGTGATGCTTCTTTTTGTATCTGCTGTATGGAAATGTGTAGCATGTATGTAGTTATAAATTCATTGACAATATTTTTTTAAATAAAACACTAAAAGGTGGCTTACTGAAATTGTACATTTTTAAATACTGAGAACCACGTGTGGAGATTTTACTTTTGAATATCCTGCTACCACATAAGAGGAGGGCACCTTGTACTAGTAAAATGATTTTAGCTGTCAGAAGCCACCAGGTGACCTGCCTATGAGAGCATGTGGCCCCAGGTTCCGTCCCATATACAGTATTCTGACACAAGGATTTTTCAACAAGATAACAGAATGCCATAATCTTAGCATCTAGAAGGTTATTTTGGTAAATTTTAAAGGAAAAAAAAAACCACTGAACACAGGACTTTTGGAAATTTTAAAATAATCACTTTTAGGGGCGCCTGGATGGCTCAGTCGGTGGACTGACAGACTCTTGATTTCGGCTCATGTCATCATCCCGGGGTCGTGGGATTGAGCCCCCTGTCGGGCTCTGCACTGAGTGGGAAGCCTGCTTAAGATTCGCTCTCTCTTTCTCTCTGCCCTTCAACTCCACTTGTGCTCCCTTTCTCTCTCTCAAATAATAAAAATAAAAAAATAAATTAAAATAATCACTTTTAAAGTTCTCAAAAAGGAAATTCAGAACACAAAAAGAGTTATGTATATAGAAAATACGTGAATGATTCCCAACGCCACACACCAGAACACCTAAGTGTCACCTTGTACATTACAGTTTCCCATTGTCATATGCTCACCATCAACTGGCTGGGCTAATATGTTCTCCTAAAAGAAATGAACCAAATCTGGTTTTAGTGATAGAGTGTACAAGTTTTTATACTTTATTACAAGATCATCGAGGGAAATGAACATTCATTGATTAAATTACCCAATATGTAAAAGGGGTATTTAACCTCAAGGTATATATTAAATGATATATAATAATTTTAATGTATATAACTATATGTAACATACACATTATACATTTATATTTAATATAGAATTATATACAGTACATATCATATGTAAAGTATATGATATACAGTGTATATTTATAGGAATATACTAGTTACTTATACAATTATTTTATATTTATATATGTTTATATCTAATGTATAAGATACACTATATATTTATTATATATAAATAATACATTCATATCACATAGTATTATAAAATATATATAATTTACAATTATATACAATAATATATAACTTAAAAGATTATATAAACATCTATTAAAATAAATATTTGAGGGTTGTGGACAACAGCATTTACTCAATAATCATGTAGTCCAGAGAATGCTGAAGACATCAAACAAATCAACCAACCAACGTAATGATTAAGTCATGCAACCAACATAATGATTTTCAAGCTGAGTAAATATTAGTGAGTTGTGAGAAAAGGAATTAGAACTAAATAAGGGGTTTATACACACAAGAATACTTTCAAGAAAGAGGCACATAGAATCTAGAAGATAATGCTGTGGTTTCTGGACGATGTGTCTGTGTGTATGCACACACTTACATTTGTTAGGGGTAGCTTTCAAGCCCGACAGCCAGAAGGATGAAGCATTCTCCCTTCCTGTGGGTGTGGTCCAGTATCAAACACCTGATACTGTGAAGAAGTGCATCTGAATAGCCTGCGATGTATCGCCACCACACCCACTACTGACATGGTAGGGTGGGTCCTTCACTCAGGGATGAGACCAGCCTGGGGGGGGGGCTCCGGGATGATTTGGGTGACTCAGTGCTTGGTCTGTGCGCAAGATGATGTAGTACACATAACTCAAATGGCCACACTAAGTCTCTAATTATAAATTATCATCAGGGGACACCTGGATGGCTCGGTCAGTTGAGTGTCAGACTTTGGCTCAGGTCATGATCTCACAGTCCATGAGTTCAAGTCCCACATCGGGCTCTGTGCTGACAGCTCACAGCCTGGAGCCTGCTTCGGATTCTGTGTCTCCCTTTCTCTCTGCCCCTTCTCCACTCGCGCTGTCTCCCTCTCTCAAAATTAAATAAACATTGAAAAAAATTAAAATAAAATAAAATAAATTATCATCAGGATTTTCCTAGCTGGCATTTCTCTAGGGAATCCAGCAGTCTCACAGGACACTGGCTTTACTTGTTAATATTGTATGTTCTCCAAACTCCTAGTGATCAAACTTTCTCAACCAAAGAGACAGTTAGCAAATATTTTTCCTCAGATAGTCTTTGTTTTCTGTATATTTCTTTGCTGGTGCTTGATCTAAAAGGGACACTGTCAAATGTGCTTAAATACAAAAGCTGTTTTTTCAAAGTAGACATAGCTAAAGACACCTCATTAGAACAGGAATAACCTCCCAGCAAAGAAATTCATCCAAATTCAACAATGGATGTAATATCTTAAAGGTCGAATATTTAACAATTTGGGTTAACTCCTCCAGGGTGCCAAGCTACCCAACAGTTACTTACATTTTTAAATGTTGAAAGTTACTTTGGGATATCTACTTCTTATAGTCTTAAGAAACCATCTTAAGAAAAGGCCTATAAATCTATATTTTTCCAAATAACACAAAAGTGTGCAGCAATACCCAAAGCATTTTACAGAACCATTTCACGGGAATTCAATAAACGTTTGTAATATACGATGCAATACACGCAGTCAGAGTATAAGTTGACCACTCAACAGAGAACAAAGATATCCAAAATAATGCCTGGAGCTTTGAAAATAGAAACAAATATGATGATTAATGCTTTGTGAGACTTGGGGGACATTTCCTTGGGAGGGACCATATATCTACCCCCCATTACTATGATTTCAATTTTTCATAGCACTTTACATGGTAACAGCAAGCCCCTTAGTCTAAATTCAGCCCTTTGGCTATATTCTGACAGTCTATTTGTGTTCTGATTTCATGAATAATAAATGACTGAATGTGAAGAAATATATAGCTTTACTCACTCATGCAAAAGGTTTTAAAGTAAAATACATTTTAACATAAATGCTACTAAAGATTTCAAAAAAAAGTCTTAAAGAATTAAAACTTGACAAGGAGAGGCCATTCCTTTGTTGTTGTTGGCTCTTTCATTCCAAAGAAGCATGATACACTAAAGAGAACAAGGGAGTCAAGAAACCCAGGATCCATCTTCCAGTTGCTTTTAAAACCATCTCCTCTAAAAGGATCAGGGTTTGGTTGAATTTTTCCAGCCTTTCCTGAGTCCTCGCTGTTTGCATGTGGATATATGCCAGGCGGGTAGTGTGCAGGGTAAACTTGCATTACCTACTAGGTTTTCCTTAGGAATTAACACATTGCTAAATATTACCATGAAATGCAGAGCGAACTGTATATTGTGATTTCTCCCGGAAATGTGCTTAAGAGCTGGAGGTAAGACTGAAGATTCAGTGCTGAAGGAGGGTGTGAGCTGGGATGCAGAGTCCTGAGGACCGGTCCGCCTCCTGGGATCAGTCCTTGAAGATGGAAACGGTGGACACTGACCCCCTAATTCTACAGGGATGGGATATCAACAACCTCCTTTTTATCTATCTATCTATCTATCTATCTATCTATCTATCTATCTTAGAAAGAGAGAGACGAATGGGGGAAAGGGACAGAAGAGAGGGAGAGAGAATCTCAGGCAGGCTCCATGTTGAGCATGGGGCTAGGGCTGGATCCCACGACCTGGGATCATGACCTGAGCTGAAATCAAGAGTTGGACACTCAACCAATTGAGCCACCCAGGCGCCCCAGCAACCTCCTTTTAACTGTATGCCTTTCTCTTACTGCCATGTTGACATGACATGTCTAGTTTCATTGCAACTCTCAATGCAGTCTCCCAAGAGACAGGAAGAATGCCGTCACCACTGGGCCATCCCAAACGGAAGGTGGCGTAGGACAAGGAGTCTGTTGCACTTGGTGATATAAAAGAAAGATACCAACTAGTTCCTCAAGGCCAAGTCCTGATAATGTTTTTTATTCCACTTCTAAAGAAATTAATACTAAATTAAGTTTATATTGCAAATTCTTTTTTCAAAAAAGAATGACAGATGCATGAAGCAAAGAAAGATGCAGGAAAAGGGCCTGTCAGACTGCCACTCTTTTAATTAGATACAGTATGTGGGATGTGAAGTATGTCAGTAACAAGTTTAATATATGACCATCTAGTAGGATTAAAGAAAAAGCAACAATTATTTTTGATATCTTACTCTAAACCTCAGCAAACCATCTGAGCTCTTGTACACTGAGCAAATTACAGAAATACTGCCACTTGCTCTGTCTCTGAAGTCCACAACAGTCTTCTGTATTGCTCTTGGGGAGCCAGGCTATAAACACCGTAAAGATGAAGCCACTGCATAGATTTGGAGCTGCCTGAATACTCTCAGAACAGCTGCTGGATTAATTTGGCAGGAACCAGGATCCTCAAATTGGCAGAACCCCAACATTCCCTCTGATTGGTAAGGAGACCTTAGAACATTTTCGCCTTTGTGAATAAATCGGAACAGAGAATCATCCTTCCAGCCAAGGGCTAGGTGCCCTCTAGTAGCTTGGATGAGCACTTAACCTTTATGTCTGTGGCTTGCATATTACTCCATGATAGCCCCAGCTGACCTGAGCCTTCCGTCAACACTCGCATGAAGTCTGGCTCCAGCCCACCTGAGACACTTTCCACGCGGAGGTGTGAATTACTCTCAGACCAACATCTAAGGGTCTCTCAAACCAACAAATGTAATCATTGTTTCTATATGTCTCTACAGAATTCCAATTCAGAGATACAGCCAGAGATTTAAAAGTAAAAGGGAGCCATCGCCAAAAATATGTTTAGAAAGGTTTCATTCCATAACCCTCTCTTAAAGAGGCACAACTTACCATAACATAATCAATGCACTAAAGAGTTCTATAGTAAATAAACTTGTGCAACTTTGTTCAATCCAGCATTCTTCAGACATCTGATCATGCAATCATTTAATTATTAATCTTGAAAAAAAATTAATGGTCTACAGAAGACCATTTGGGGAAACACTACTATAATGAAAATAAATTTCTTCAAGTATTATTTATAAAGGAATGGAAGTTAAAAATTAAACCCATAGGAATCATTTCAGGAAACAGCTTTTTTTGGTATACTAGGTATAAAGTTCTTTTAAAGGCGCAGAAATGATCATCGTAAATGTTCCCATTTTATGCAGTTTAAGACGTGACAGCTCTATATTTTGCATACAAATGACGGTTGTGGATAATTACCCTGAGGAGTGCTGTCCCAAGGATAAATTCCATTAAGTTACCAAGATTGCTACTTTTGCTGAGTCTCTTTATCCTCACATGCAACTGATTGGACACCCAAGGTATTTGTGCTTGAAGACCACGGAAAAGTTTAGGAAGCTTAATTATTTATTTATTTTTTTAATTTTTTTTTTCAACGTTTATTTATTTTTGGGACAGAGAGAGACAGAGCATGAACGGGGGAGGGGCAGAGAGAGAGGGAGACACAGAATCGGAAACAGCCTCCAGGCTCTGAGCCATCAGCCCAGAGCCTGACGCGGGGCTCGAACTCACGGATCGCGAGATCGTGACCTGGCTGAAGTCGGACGCTTAACCGACTGCGCCACCCAGGCGCCCCAAGCTTAATTATTTATGAAACATCTCACAAGTATCTCACTGGGCAGTGGAAACCCCCCTCCAAAGCACCATCCATATGGCTCCAGTTTCTGGGTTAGCTGTGTCTGAAGACATTTCTTCTGTGCTTCTATCCGCTTCTCTGGGCTATCATCAGGGCTGGATCCATTCACAGTCTTTGGCTTGTTGTGCACTGAGGCTTCCTCCCTTGTCCACCCACAGCTGTCGTAGAGCTTTACTTCAGTTTGTCTCTCCCTTTCTCTGTCTCCCGTTTTGCTCCCGTGCCTTGCTTTTCTCCGTTGCTGAAATGTGAACCAGATCTTGACTTTGTGGGGCTCGACACCCTCCTGTGCCTGCCCATCTCACCGCCCACGGTCGGTGGGGCTGTAAGATGACCAACCGTCTTACCATCTCCTCGGCTTGACTCTAAGCCCCTGACCTCCTCCTGCTCACCCCTGCGATTATCACAGTAACTAGACAGACCAAACTTCCTGCCTTTTCTTGGAGCATTTACTTTGCCTCTTGGGGTTGTAAATCTTTTTAAGAGCCCCATTGCTAGTTTGACACCGAAAGATAACCTGGGAGCCTCCTTTGAAATATAGCCATCAAGGAAGATAACGTCTCGTCTCCCAGTCTCTGTGGGAGAATAAAGCCTAATTTCCATGGGTGCCTTGCTCCAAGTTGTAAAATTATCTTCTGCCATGAAGATATGAGCAAGTTGACATTTTCTTTGGTGAAGGTCAACTTTTTTCTGCTTTCTGTTCATTTTCTTGGTAGCATTCATCACCAGGTTATTAAATATTTTACTTATTTGTTGTGTTTAGTTTTAGTTTCCTCCCACTAGATTATAAGCTCTTTGCGGATTTTTCTCTGCTTGTTCATAGCTATGCCCTTAATGTCTTAAACCAAGCCTTTATCTGGTTAACACTTAACATTAAAAAAAAATGATGAATAAAGAAAGGAAGAAATGCAGAAAGGTGAATATATTCTTTTCTCTGGTAATTATCATCAACAAAAGTAAATGTGGATGGATTGAGTGGGAGTTTTAAGGGGAGAGGGAAAAGGACACAGACAATACCAGTGTCTTTCTACTCAGAAGTGAGCGGTGGAATCAGGTGTTACCTGGTCAAGTGTGTTATTAGCTGCATCTCTGGAGCGAATCTTAACATAGGGCTGATTTTCACTTTGTCCAGGAACGGAGGGATGGTGCCGCATTTCCCTACTCCATATCTCAAAATTCACTTAGTTTTTTCCCTGAAAACACTGCTTTACCCCTGCCCTTTCAGTGAATTCATTTTCATAGAGATGATAATTATACATTAAGGTTTGGAAACAAAAATTAGACAGGTTTCAAAGTAACTGAGGCTGAGTCTATGAACATTTTCTCATTAATGTTTCAATATTGTACCTGAATACTGAGTCCTGGGCCTGGTCCAAAGGAAGCATACAATAAATGATAATAATGCTGCTAACATAGGGAGAGTTAACCGATTTGCATTTTTTTCTGAAGCAATTACGATATTTGCTTAAAAAAATACTTGAGAAGTCTTGAACACTTTTTCCCAGCTTCAGGATTTGAACTACACATGTAGCATGCCCATTTGGCCTCACGCTTATGGATAAATATTTATTATTAATAATGGCTATAGTGAATCTCATTGCAGGGTTAGCTCGGTATAGATGGGCTCCTGTGAAATTTATTCTCAAAAGCAGAAGTATCAACCAAAGCAATTTAAGGTGAGTTACCCTTCCAAGATGTGTAACCTGAGAACTTGATCAAGCCATAGATTTTATTTTCCTGACAAATTAGAAAACAAACTTACTCTCTGGCTGTAAAGCATGCTCCTCTTAGGATTTTGACTCATGAAAAATGTAATAAAGCAACTCCAACTTGTGACCTTAAAGTGAATTCTAATTTGGTCCTGACACTAATAAAGAGTTTACTGCGTTCTTAGGTCACCTACTGCACTGCTTTATAGCCTTTCAAATGGCATTTGGGGGCATTTACCAATGTGATAAGGACACAGAAAATGCTAGAAAAAAATTGAAGAAAACTAGTTTGCAGATATTGTCTAGAGTTGCCTAGCCAAATTGTTCTAAAATTTATTTCAGCCTTTAGTGTATTTTAATAATGACTTTGATAGCATTAAAAAATAAAAATTTATAAGTGATACTAAGTAGAATAGGATGCAGAAGGAGATTTAAACAGCATTGATCTTCAAAAATGTTCAGAAAGGCAGATGCGGGAAAAAACCGTATTTAATAAGATTAGGTATAATCCATGTAGCATAAAGCAAAAGAATGCGCAGAACACTATCTTCTACATCCGAGTTGGGAAGAAATTGGCTTCTAGTATGTATGATAAAATTATTCAGAAGCCAGGATTCTTATAAACTGAATAACAACTAAAGTGACATTGTGAAGGAGAAACAAACACAGTTAGGAATCAGTTAATTAAATTGAAAATACAGCCCCTAAAAAGAATCCGAGAGTAAATCTTTCATAAAAGTCATCTCTGGCAAAGCTTGGTTAATTGCATGCGGCTTAGAAATCTAACAGGATGGTCCAGTGATTAAAGGGACAGATCTCGTATTCATGAAAAGTGACACCAAACAACTTTTTGCAAAAGGATTATGATTACTTTGACATTTTCTCTGATTGCAGAAAAGCTATCTGATTTTAGATTACAAAGGCCTGAAACTTGAAAGTTTTTATTTCTTTGCTGCTAGGATTTGATATAAAAGTGGCTACAAAGGCTTGTTGTATTTAGGAAATATATCAGGCAGTTGTCTTTCTCAACTAGTAGGAAACAGAAGTGGAAATTATGATGATTTACTAAATCTTTTGGTATCGGGAGAGGATGAGTGTCGGGTGGTGAAGGTGGTGAATATCTTTGCACTAATCTCTTTACGTAAGGATAGGTTCAGGAAAGAGGGAGAGAGTTTCAGAGACCAACAAATAAAACAGACTCATTTCTGAACCGTTTCAGATGAATTCACATAAGAACTTCCCAAATAATGAAATGGCATTGTTCTTTACCCTACATCAAGAATTGATAAAAAACAGGTAGCTATTGAAGGCAAAACACTGCCGGTTACCATTCACTCGGGGTTTACTCTGTGCCACAGTCCCCATCACATCTATTTGTCAATGGCACTATAAGTTATTTCCTTTTTCAGATGAAAACAGTAAGACTAAAATACATGTAGGATAGTAGTTAGGAGTGCAGGAGTTCTGACTCACACCCGGGCTCTAACACTTGCCAATTATGGGCATCACAACCTCTCTGTGCCTTCATTTCATGACCTCTACGATGGGAATAATAAGCCTTCTAAGAGTTTTGTGAGAATTACTAGGAGATTTAAATGAACGCATCGTGTAAAGCACGGCGCCAGAGGCACAGCAGTATTTGCTAAATATTAGCAGCCATCATTTAGACAGACTTAGTATTTTGCCTAGTCGCAGAGCTAACGATCAACTGAATTTTGGATTCCTGTATTTCCATTGGTCTACACTGCTTTACTTTCTTAGAAGACAAAGACCTCTCCTTGGAAATACGATTATGCCCAGCCAAGTCAATATCATCTAGGCAACACAGATGTTCAATAAATTATTTAGACCTGAGTTGAACTGTACTTTATGTTATGTTTTAGGTAGATTTTATCATCTGCTCCATACACTGAAACACTTCCCTGGATACAGCACATGAAAGATCCACAATCATCATCAGAGTGTATAAACAAAGCATTGTGGGAACAGGAAAACAGCGTTTCTAGCTCAGATGGGTTTACTCCACTTTCATATGGTTCAGCAGTGGACACTAGTAATTATTTTTCAGTCTTCCCACTCAGGTACATTCCTATAAATTCTAATTTTCCTGAAATTCCTAAATGAGAACTGGTCTCGAGGTTAATAATTTTTTTCTTTTAGTTCTTACATCTGTATCCCTTAAACAATAATAATTGTTGCCCCTACCAAGTGTTCAAATCTCTGAATCTCAATTTTCCTTGCTCATTCTGCAAGTGCCATTCAGTGCCTGCAAGTTCCTTCTCTAAGGAGGCCTTGGTGACCTGCATTAAATCTAATTTGCCAGTGACCTCTGCCTCGCTATTTATAAACAAATTCAGTACAATTTAGTGAACCGCAGCTATGTTGTTAGAAGTAGTACATTTAAAGACAGGAGAATACAGCTCGAAGCAAATGGCAACAGGGAACTTAAACACAAAATCCTACTGCTTATTTCATAACATTTTTAGTGACACACTACAGAAAAATGCTTTTGGCTGCAGACATTAAGAGGCAGCTTTGTGATACATTCTGTCCAAGAAATTATAGTTATCAAAACAAGTCCTGCAGATGTCAATGCGATGTGCTTCCATAACACGAAGCTCGAATGCACAAGAGACAAAGGTTATCAGACTGTAGACTTAAATATAATTCTCTGGTCTCTATTTTCTCTCCTTATAGAGCTGGAGAAAGTCATAAAAATAAGGCGTGGGCTTATAAGCTAATAAGAGGGTGCATGCCTGGAAAACACAGTAAGCAGACAGGACTTATTTAAACAATTCAATGAGATTTCCTATGTGGGATATTCTCAGGTACTACATGTTTCTAGCATCTAAATCTGTTGAAACTGAAAGATTCAAAAGGGAAATTAACACAAAATCTGTTACTGCATTTTGAATATTTGTATGTCATAAAATTAGATTAATATATTTCTTTGTAAAATGAAATCCTCCCAAGAAGCCAGCCCAGAAAGTAGAACAGGATGAGCTTTTAGTTACATTATTTTAAAGATACTTTAAGGTCACTTTCTCTCTTTCAAAATACATGGTCGGCAACAACTTCTATATTATGTGCAAGGCATCATCTTGTATTATTGAGGAATTAACTATTTCCCATCAGGAAATTTTCCAAATACTTGAAGTTCACATCCTTCACTGAAACTATTTTCATACATTTCAACCTCAGACCAGCACCTCTTAGCTTTCCAGTTTACTCCGGTAACTATCTCAGTTCTAACATGTTTGAACTCCATCAAGACCACAAGTCCACTGTTGCTCCTACCCTGTTTTCAAACTCAGTCACCTCCCTGATGCCCTCAGTCCCCTCCGTATCTAGTTTAACTTCTACCATCAACCATTGCAACTCTTGGGCACACAAGTCCATTTCCCTGACTCTCCCCCTTGCCTCCTCACATTGACCTGCCAAAGCAAGACAGGAAAATGCATACATTTTTTTTTTACTATTTATTAATTTTTGAGAGACAGAGAGAGGCAGAGCATGAGCAGGGGAGGTGGAGAGAGAGAGATACAGAATCTGAAGCAGGCTCCAGGCTCTGAGCTGTTTGTTAGCACAGAGCCTGATGCAGGGCTTGAACTCACAAACCGCGAGACCATGACCCGAGCTGAAGTCGGACACTCAACCGACTGAGCCACCCAAGCACCCCAAAATGCATACATTTCCAAACATTGTAGATAAAGAGAAGGAGAGAAAAGAGAAGACCACATACGTACACAATATTACTAATGAGAAGAGATGTGTATACAAATGAAAGGAAATCAGAATAAGCCATATAGTAATGATAGCTAACACTGACAAGCACTTACTAAGATCCAGTCACCATGTTAGGTGATTAACCATTTTACTACTTTCTAAAATTATCTGGAAGATGTCAAGGCCAAGGTTTATGGAAGGAAAGGCACTTTCTTCCAAACACATCACTAGAACATGGGGAGTCAGCATTTGAACCCAGGCACTTAAGGCCAGAGGCTGTGGACTTGCCTGGTCAGATACAAAGAAATCTGAAATTCAAAGGGAGAGTACTCCAGGAAAATCAAATTACCTGAATGCATTCAGGGAGATACATAAAGGCTGAGTGGCCATGAAATTTATAAACAAAATATACCTCAAAAATGTACTAAGCTAAGATGGTTTCAAAAGCAACACGAACGTAAGATTTCATTTGCCATTTAAGTTGCTCTAAAGCTTAAAAACAGAAACACTTAAAAACAAGACATTCTTTTTATGAGCACTGACAATATCCTGATGCCAAACTCTGTCTAGGAAAGTACAGGAAATTCACAGACCTGTTTCAAATTGTGAACATCCTATGTGCCACAGGACACTGAAATAAAAAGTTTATGAAGATAATGTTTCAATATGCCCAGCTGGGATTGACTCTTGAAATATAAAGATGAAGATATTAACTACTATTTGTCAAATCATTCATATGTTCCAAGCCTAGTTCTTTTGATATTAAATCTTTATTACAAACCCATGATGTCAAATTGCCATTGGCGGTCTCATTTCCCAAGGAGGAATCGGAGCATTGGGAGGATCTGAGCTCAGATAGTCTGGCTCCAGAGTATGTTCTTGACCATGGCTTTGCAGGGAATATATTAATACAGTTCATCCTATTAATTGTTTAAGGGAAAAGAGCCATGTAGTTATATTGATGGCTGCCAACCTTGAATGAATGGACATATTTTAAGAATATAACTTAGCTATCCGAAACACAGCAGACTATAACCCCGTAATAGGATAAAATGAAAAACTGGGGCCATATTTCTCAAAGTAAATGTTTATAAATATAACAATGAGAAAAAAATGGCAGTTTGCCAAAGAATATAGTGTAATTTATATAAATTTCAAAAGTATGTAAAATAATAAACCATGATTTCTAGAAATAAATATAAACACCATAAAAGTATAAATCACAAATGTTTAGTAAATGAAATATGCAAACCATTATAATAAAATTTGGGGGACCATATAATCGTAACAAAAGCACATATCACATATTTATACTGCATTTCATTCATTTATTTCTAAGTTGGTTGACACACTCACAGGTGATTATAATACTATTATTTATATTATCTATGTATGATATTTTAATAATACATAAAATAATAAAATCAGTCCCTACTAACCAGACAACTGTTAGAGTACAAAGATATAAAAGGAACATTTTTCATCTCTAAGATTCCCTCACCAAGGCAAAGTCATTGATACGAATTTTCGGTACTTTATGCTTTATCGCACTGATATGTTTGTGTATGTATGTGCATGTGTGTGTATATGTGTGTGTGTTTACATACATGTTCAAAATGTTGGGCTCACTTTCTGGCACACTTTGCAAACTGATCTGCATCTTTTCAAGTCAATGGACTCAAATTTACATCATCAGCTTTAATTGCTGTAAATTATCTTTTTTTTTAAATCAATGACAAACTGGTGAACAGTTCATTATTTTTTCTATTTTATAAAAAGCACCACAGTGATTGTTTTTATACATAGATGTATCTATTTTCCAACTTTTACCCATGGTGCTTATGATGTTGGTCATCTTTGATGGTATGTCCCTGTTTCAAAGGTTGCACATGGCAATCCTGAGAGGCACTCTGGCTCATTTTGATAAATTCCTGGGCTAGTGGTGCCATGATCATGACGGTGGTGTCATGGCAGGGAAATGGCAGCCAGGTCAGCCGTGGACTGACATAGGAGCTGAGCTCAGACCAGGAAGTCTTCTTAGTCATTTTCTTTGCTGGCATTTGCATGTTGTTTCCTTAATCACTTCTTAAGTGATTCCAGTTGTTTCCGTAACTTGTGGAAGCCAAGGTACTTTCTCTTGCCCCCGCAGCCCCAACGGTGAAGATGCTCACATATTCCATGTTCATTACAAGACGGACAAAGTCTCCCTGGCCCAACTGACTCCTCTGGAAAACTTTCTCTTTATTTTAGCTTTTTGTGGCACCTCCTGTGTCTTTCTTATAAGCTGAGCTGTGCATTTAAGTGTTACATCGGGGCACCGCATGGCTCGGTCGGTTAGGTGTCCGATTTTGGCTCCGATCATGATCTCACGGTTGGTGAGTTTGAGCCCCGTGTCAGGCTCTGTGCTGACAGCTCAGAGCCTGGATCCTGCTTCTGATTCTGTGTCTCTCTCTGCCCCTCCCCTACTTGTGTTTTCTCTCTCTCTCTCAAAAATAAGTATACATTGAAAAATAAATGTTGTGTTTTACTTAGTACTTATTTCTAAGTATTTTCAATACATAAAGCCAGCCTTATTTTTCAGACAGAAAGCTTATATCCCTTGGATAATCAGAAAGAAAAAAGAAATCTGAAGCTTAAAAAGAAAGAACTTTAATTTGCCCCATTTGTGTTCAAAACAAAGTCCAAACTCTCGAACTCTTCTCAGATATTTCTATTCTTCTTCCTCTGCTCCCAAACCTACTTAAAAACGTGGCTGAATTTCATCATTTCTAATTTGCATTTATATACGGAATTCTTTTTTTCTCTCCACCTACTTGTTTTAACCCATTCAAAGCCTTTCGCAAATGGCATATTTTTTTTTAAGCCCGATTTGAAAGAGCTGGGTGCTAGTACTGGACTGGCATCGTAAATGATCACAGACTTGTGGTTTAAAACAACAGAAATGTGTTTTCTCACAGTTGAGAGAGGCTGAGGAAGAACCTAGGACATGCTTGATCCCTGGTTTCTGGTCCTGTTAGCAATCCCGGCACTCCCCGCATTGCTTGGTCGTGGGTGCATCTTTTGAATCTCTGCCTTTGTCTTGGCATGACCTGCTTCTGTGTTTCCTCTGTATCTCTGTAGCCAAATCTTACTCTCTTTTCTCTAATAAAAACACCTGTCATTTGGATGTAGCACCGACTCTAACCGAGTATGACCTCACCTTGACATGGTCATGTCTGCAAACACACTATCTCCAAGTAAAGTAACAAGAGCTGGGACCTGAACATATCTCTTTGGGGGACACAATTGAACCCATTACAAGCTCTTTTTATTATATCATCCTGTTTTTACGTTACCAGAGCATTTTGTATTAATACCTCTTCCTAACATGTTTATAGTAAATCTTTTACAAATGTATGGATATACAAGGGACAAGTTGGTAAAAATAAATTCAGTCTTGAGGTGTATTGTACTATTGAATATTAATCGTTTAAAGCATTTTCTAGAAAGCTGAAACAAAAAAAAAACTTACATATTTTTGTTAGTTTACTGAGTGGCCACTTTAAGAAACATACTCTGTTTTTAAGTCCTTATTCAACATTTCAAGTTAAAAGGTTTTTTTTCCTACATAAAAAATATTCAAACCGTTTTTCTGCTTCAAAGATTTCAAAAAGTCTGGCACCCAATTATAGATGGTTTGATTTCTTAGAAAAGAACAGTTCTGTATAACAGAGTAGCATATGGTACAATTTTAGAGTGACACATCAAAGGTAATATTCTTTATGTAAATCCTGAAAACAAAGCCAGACCACATTTTCTTAATGTACAGGAATAAGGAATGACAATGACACCTCCTTCTCTGACTCTTTTCCAGCTGACACTCTATGTTAATTGTTCATAAAACTTGGAAAGTATTTTGTCAATTCTTGCATAGACAGTAATTAGTTCTAGAAGTACTTTCCAGGGGCGCCTGGGTGGCTCAGGCGGTTAAACGTCCGACTCTTGGTTTCAGCTCAGGTCATGATCTCATGGTCTGGGAGATCGAGCCCCGCATCTGGCTCTGTGCTGACAGCATGCAACCTGCTCGGGATTCTCTCTCTCTCTCTCCCTCTCTCTGTCACTCAAAATAAATTAATTAACTTAAAAAAATTAAAGTACTTCTGGAGCCTGACTGACTTCTGGGGAAATCTCCTGGGTTGGCTCATAGAAGGGAGTTAGCTAGCTCTTCATTGTGTGAAATGACAGGCAGAAAGCCACACTGAGGCAGCAGGCAGGAAGGGCAGCACGCGGGGTGCGAGAATGGAGTGACCATGAGACAGAGTGCGGGCACAGCAGATGGCCCGTGAGCTGTAGCTCCTTCCACTGTCCACAGAGTTCAAAGGTAGGCATCTAAAGGGTGACCGGTCAAACTGAAAAAGCAAACCATTGGAATCGGGGCAGAAGGAGGTACTCTAGGGATTTGTATTAGATTTTATTCTCCAGACATCAATTTCCAGAGTATATCAGTCTTAATGAGCGAGTAAACCAGGATTCATCAGTATTACACACATTACATTTAATGGCATACACTCCAATTAAATGTTAATTAGCTTATGCATTTTTCTGTCACAGTGAACCAATTCCTCTGTGTTTTCAGTGCCCTAAATCAGAGGACCTCTTTCAGGTTTGGTGTACTGGCCACATTTCATCCTAAGACGAACTCACTTCAGCCATGATTTTGGTGGCCAGGCAGGGACTGCCTTCTACTGAATCTACAGACCATTTCACTCACCTGCATTACACATTAGTGACTGGACAGTGCAGGGAATGAAGTCATAAAATGCTGGTCGGGTCACTTCTGTCTCTGACTTGTTTATCACGCCAACGTTATAACACCATGCCCACATTTTACCGAATTAATTTAGCCTTTTTATGAGAGGGTGCAACTTAAGGTTTGGTATTTTTATTCAATGTGAGTCGACAAAGAACACTAAGAATTTAGTCCCATTACACTGTCAGTGCTACACAGCATTTCTCTCTCCCTAAAGAAATAACTTCAAAATCCCAACACATTTCAGATCACATAAGGCCACTAGATTCTGTTTTTTAATGATTTCTTCCAAATCTCTTAGCAGGATAGCTAAGGACCAGATGGTTATAAACCAGCCATTCTTTTCCACAGTGACTGAGTCAGCTAGAAATAGAAGTTGTTCCAAATTCATTCAAGTTGTCATTGGTATTGAACAATCAGTAAACAGAAATGTCTCCCATTATCCCCAAAGTAAATGGACTGCTCATAAGATGAGCTGGGCTGACATCACTTGAAACTTAAAACTGAAGGGTTATGTTTATCCACAGACCATGTAACTCTGAGCAGCAGTGGTTACTATTTTTCTAATACCACACCCAAATTTGACTTCTTAAATGCAATAAAATTGATTTTATCCTTTGTACTGGATATATACCAGCCGTTACTTTGAGTTCTATAAACTATGCTTTAACAATTTAAAGTCATATTTGACAATACAACTCAACGATTATCAAAACCTACTAGGTGTTTTCCTGGCTTACTTCTATTAAATTAGTTTTATTGCCACAAATGTGGAAAGTTGTACAACCAGCAGTGAGTACCTGAAGTAACAGAACCTTTATATGGGGGACCTTCCCCTCATTCATGAGCATAAGTTGAACCCTTCCAAAATTAAATAATCTACATGGTTCAAAGGATCTCTTAATTGGGAAATAGAAATGCTTTTTAAAAATAAAAAAATACTTTTGGTGAAATCATGTACACACATTGTATTTATTACACTGTATTTATAATATTGGGCTACATTTGTAGTGAGTTCCATTCATCTAACTCCAAAAACGGTATCTTTTTTTTTTTTTTTTTTTTTTTTATTTTTGAGACAGAGACAGAGAATGAACAGGGGAGGGGCAGAGAGAGAGGGAGACACAGAATCCGAAACAGACTCCAGGCTCTGAGCTGTCAGCACAGAGCCCAACGCGGGGCTTGAACCCACGGACCGTGAGATCATGACCTGAGCTGAAGTTGGACGCTTAACCAACCAAGCCACCCAGGCGCCCCCAAAAACGGTATCTTTGTCTGGCATGTAAAGCTGTAACACAAAGGCATAAGTTTATTTCTGTTTACAGGTTCTGTGCCACAGGTGAGAACCAACATAGGTTTTGTAATTGCATGTATAACAAAAGTGCTAATCAAAGTAAAGACTTCGATGCATGCCTATTACCTTTCATTTTGATTTGAAGAATAATTTTTGACTGTATCCTTTTTGAACTTATTTGTGGTAAGAAGGATTATGTGAAGTGTGAGAAGCAGAAAACCACAGAGAATCCTCTGGATTAAAAATGCTTTGTTAGGGGCGCCTGGGTGGCTCAATCGGTTGAGCGTCCGACTTTGGCTCAGGCCATGACCTCATGGCTTGTCAGTGCTGACAGCTCAGAGCCTGGAGCCTGCTTCAGATTCTGAGTCTCCCTCTCTCTCTGCCCCTCCCCCACTCATAGTCTCTCTCTCTCTCTCTCTCTCTCTCTCTTTCTCTCTTTCTCTCTCTCAAAATAAACATAAAAAAAAACAAAAGCTTTGTTAAAACAATCAACAATAATAATGTAAGACCCAAATGTATCTTACTGACTAATACAAACAGGTATGGGGAAAAGATGTTATTTAAGAAAGTAAGATTCTCTTAGAAGTAAGGATATAGAATTTGGATAATATAATGTAGACAAACTGACATCCAGGTATTTTGGGTACAAAGTAATACTTATGCAAAATTTTTAAAAATTAATTATAAGTATATGGATATATGGGGACTTGGTATTTACTCAAATATTTTTCATTTTTAATATGGGGGAATTTATTCAATTCATGGATATTTCATTACATATTTTGGATGGAAGAAATTATAAAAATAACTTCATTATATTATGGATAAATTCAGTGCTTCAAATAATTATTTCGGAAATTAACCAGGTTGTTCAGACGCTAAATACAAGTCGCCTTAAATTAGTTGGAGATAAGTTTCCAGATTTCACATACGGGCATACCACGTTTTAGTATGTTTCGCTTTACTAGCACTTTACGTGCTAAGCTGATGTCAAGGTGTTTACAAATGGAAGGTTCATGGCAACCCTACATCGTAAAGTCTACTGACATTATCTTCCCAACAGCATTTGCTCATTTTGTGTCACATTTTGGTAATTCTGGCAACATTTCCCACTTTTTTGTGATACTGTATTTGTTATGGTAACTGTGATCAGTGATCTTTGATGATATTATTGTCATTGTTTTGGAATGGCGCAAACTGTGCCCATACCAGATGGCGAGATTAACTAACAAATGCTGCGTGTGTTTCTGACTGTTCCACTGTCCCCATCTCTCTCCTTCTCCTCAGGCCTCCTCATTCCCTGAGACACAATACTGAAATTAGGCCTATTAATACACCTATAATGGCCCCTCAGTGTTCAAGTGAAAGCAGGAGTCACACATCTCTCATTTTAAATCAAAAGCTAGAAATGATTAAGCTTAGTGAGGGAAGTATCTCAAAAGCTGAGACAGGCAGAAGTTGTGACCTTAGCCATGTTGTGAATGCAAAGGAGAAGTTCTTGAGAGAAATTAGAAGTGCTACTCTTGTGAAGACAGGGCTAATAAACTGTAACAGTCTTCTTGCTGATACAAAGAAAGTAGTGGCAGTCTGGACAGAAGATCAAACCAGCCATGACATTCCCTTCACCCAAAGCCTAATCCAGAGCAAGGCCCACACTCTCTTCAGTTGTTTGCAGAGAGGTGAGGAAGCTGCAGAAGAAGTTTGAAGCTAGCAGAGGTTGGCGCATAAGACTTAAAGGGAAGAAGCCATCTCTGTTATATAAAAATACAGGGTGAAACAGAAAGAGCTGATGTAGAGGCTACAGCAAGTTATTTAGGAAAGTGAGTTATTTCATGAAAGTGGTGGCATGAAACAACAGGTTTTCAGTATAGATGGAAACAGCCTTCCGTTGGAAGAAGATGGCACCTAGGATTTTCATCGCTAGAGAGGAAAAGTCGATGTTTGGCTTCAAAGCTTCAAGGGACGGGCTGACTTGTTAGGAACTAATGCAGCTGATGACTTTATGTTGAAGCCAGTGCTCACCTACCCTTCTGAAAATCCTGGGAACTTAAGAATTATGCTAAATCTACTCTGCCCGTGCTCTGTAAATGGAATACCAAAGCCTGGATGATGGCACCTCTGTTTACAACATGGCTTCCTGAATACTTCAAGCCCACGGTTGAGACATGCTGCTCAGAAAATAAGGTTTCTTTCAAAATATGACTGCTTGTTGACCATGCATCTGGTCACTCAAGAGCTGTGACCAAGATGTACAGCAAGAGGAATGCTGTTTTCATGCCTGCTAACACAACATCCATTCTACAGCTGATGGATCAAGGAGTAATTTCAGCCACAGCTGCCACCGATAGCGATTCCTCTGATGGATCTGGGCAAAGTCAACTGCACACCTCTGGAAAGTATCCACGGTTCTAGATGCCAGTGAGAACATTCGTGATTCGTGGGAAGAGGCCAAAGTATGAACACCAACAGGACTCTGGAAGAAGTTGACTCCAACCCGTGTGGATGACCTTGAGGAGTTCAAGACGTCAGTGAAGGAAATGACTACCCATGTGGTGGACACAGCAAGAAAACTAGAATCAGAAGTGGAGCCTGAAGATGTGACTGGATTGCTACAATCTCGTGGTAAAATTTCAATGGATGAGGAGTGACTGTGTATGTGTGACCAAGGAACGTGGTTTATTGATATGGAATCTGCTCCTGCTGAAGATGCTGTAAAGATTGTTGAAATGACATCAAAGATTGAGAATATTCCCCATAAACTTAGCTGATAAAGCAGACGCAGGTGTTGAGAGGACTGGCTCCAATTTTGAAAGAAGTTCTACTGTGGGTGACCTGCTATCAAACAGCATTGCTTGCTACAGAGAAATTGTTCATGAAAGGAAGAGTCAGCCGATGTGGCAAACTTCACTGTCTTATTTTAAGAAACTGCCACAGTCACCCCAACCTTCATCAACTACCACCCTGATCCGTCGACACTGAGGCTAGACGCTCCCTCAGCAAAAAGATTACTGTACTTGCTGAAAGCTCAGATGATGGTCAGCACTTTTTGGCAAAGAAGTCTTTTTAAATTAAGGCATGTGCAATTTTTTTAATGTGAAAGGTTGCATTTTATTTGAGTATGTTGAAGGTACGTGCATTTTTTTTAGCCATAATGCTATTGCGCACTTAATAGACTACAGTTTTAGTATAAACATAGCTTTTATATGCCCTGGGAAACTAAAAAATTCATTTGACTCACTTTATTGCAACATTCACTTTATTGTGGTGGTCTGGGACCAAACCCGCAATATCCCTTAGGTATTCCTATACTGCCATAGTTGAGCTCTTTTCCCTTCTTTCTCTTTTCCTTAATGACGATAAGCAGAGTCTCTTCGCCAGATACTGGGTTTCCAACATCTAAGCCATCTGCTCCTTCATTTAGTAGGCATTGACTTGAGAGTGAACATGTCCAAAAAAAAAACAAGGATCAAGGAGTCTCTTCAAGGAATAGGCAAGCTCCAGAAATTCTTATTTGTGTTCCACAACATTCTACTCATAGAGTTATCGCAGCTGGTCTGGTGGGCCATGGCAATTCACACACACAAACACACACACACAGCACAATGATCACTTACTCCCTCTCACGCTATCACAAACACACAACGATCTGTCATCTGGCAACTTAAACAATTTTCCCCATGGGGCTGCCAAATTAGTTTCAAAAAGTTGTTTTGAAAAAAAAAATATCTCTTGGGAAAAGCTGAATGATAAATATATCGTTATCACAAAACTTACATACAAATTTTGCTCATTTATTACTTCATTAATGCAACACATTTGTATTGGCACCGTGATGCAGATGAGTCTAAGGTGAGAAGGAAAACATGGTCATGTCCTCATTGAGCTTAAATATGACGGAGAGATTGTGAACAGGGTAAGTGAAGGCCAAGGTCAGGGTGCTGTGGGTGTGAAGAGCATAGGCACTGATGTGAAGGGCATGAGACACCAGTGCCAAAATTAAAGCACACGTGGAAACGTCCAGGAGAAACGGTGCGCAGGGGGCATCGTAGGCTGGGGAGGGGCTCACGCAAGGAGTCCCTGTTAGAAGGAACAACACACACATGTGTCCCCTTGTCCATGTTTCTTTGTGTTCACAAAACATACAGAAGCTACACAGGCACACATTTAGGATTATTTTTGTTGTTTGTCATTACTGTTGTCAGTTACTTTTTACCGTATTAGAATATACCAAACATTTTTTTTCCCCTCCAAGTTCCCCCTAGCCTGTCATTAACTTAAAAATATATCACAGATGACCTTAGAGATAGTATAGAGATATTTTCTACTGCAAAGATTTTTGAGATAAGTACAGTAGTAATAAAAATATTATAGAGAGATTCTGTGTAAACTTTGCCCACTTTCCCCCAATGGTAATATTTTGCAAAATTATAGTATAATATCGCAGCCAAGATAATGACGTTGATTGTGCACTGATCTTATTCAGATTTCCCCAGTTCTACTTGTACTTACTTGTGTGTGTGTAAGTTCTGTACATAATTTGCCACCTTTGTGGGTGTGTTTATGCACCATTATAATCAGGATAACTGCTCACTGCCAACGCAAGTTCATGTTACTTTTATGACCCTTCATCCCCTTGGGCCCCCACACCTCCGATCCCATTCTTAACCTCTGACAAGGACTCTGTTCTCCATTTCTAAAATTTGTCATTTCACAGATGTTACACAAATGGATTCACAAAATATGTAATCTTTTCGGATGGACGTTCTTTCGCTTGGTTGGCATAATTCACTCAAGACTCATCCAGGTTGCTGCATTTATCAATAGTGTGTTCCTTTTTGTCGCTGAGGGGTGTTTCATGGTGTGAATGCACCACAGTTTGTTAAAAGACCTCTGGCTTCTTTCCGGCTTTTGGCTATTGTGAGCAATGCTATTATGAATATTTTTTTGTATGTGTATATGTATGTGCATGAACATAAATTTCCATTTTTTTCCCGAGATAAATGTCCAAGAAGGCAATTGCTGCATTGTGGAATCATTACATGGTTAATTTTATAAGAAGCTGCTCGCCATTTTCTGAAGTGGCTTTACCGTTTTATAATCCTGCCAACAATGTATGAGGGATCTAGTTTCTCTGCATCGTCACAAACATTTGGTGGTGTTACTTTAAAAAAAAAACAAAAAAAAAACTTTTAGCCATTCTGACCGGGGCATAGTGATAGCTCATTGTGGTTTTATGGTTTTTGTTTTTTTCTCACTGTAGTTTTAATTTGCATTTCCCTAGTGACTAACTTACTTTAAACACTGGAGGCATGCATTCACACCTTCACATGTTCATTTCATATAAATGGGATAGTTCTACGCTGGGTATTTTCTTCTTTTCCCTTTTTTGCTTGCGTTTTTCCCCATCTTCCTTTTCCAACCACTTCATTACTATCTCCTCTCACCCCAGGTAACACGTGTTAAAACACACACTATCTCTCTCATTGTTTCTTTTACAAATGCCATTATTCAGTACACACTTCTCTGATGACGTGTTTTGCTTGAGGTACTAAAATTCATACAAGTGTCTTCAAGTTAATTGGCTTACTTAGAATTCTTCCTAGTGATTGCATAATATCTTGTGATGAGGATATACCGCAATTCGTTCAAGTATTTTCTTGATAGCCATTCATTGGTTTCTGATTTTGTTGTAATTACACATGATTTGCTTAAACCTACGACCTCACGTACTGGTGCATATATTCATACAGGATATGTTCCCAAAGAGGCTCACTGAGTCAAGGGTATGCATATTATTTAATAGCAGTTGTTGGTTTTCTCGAAAGAAAAAATTGAGGCAATTCACATTCTCAGTAGCCATCATGAGAATATACTTTTACATGCATTGGCATTAGAAATAAATCTGAGAGCTCCTTTTCATTTTGGCTTCAACCATATTGCTATTTTGATTTTCACATCTGTGACTGCTTTACCGTTGGGCTCTTTTTTTCCCCAAATAATTTTGCCATTTTATCAACAGACATGGACTACTGATCTTAATTAACATTGATCTAAAAAATCAAATCTGGTAGAAAAGATACTCAAATTCCCTGTTTATGTGTTTCAAGCAGTTTCTTTGTTTTCCACTGTCATGTGCCATGAAGTTAAGAAATTTTAATAAACTTGTGCCAAAGTTTCTTAAATACTTTCGCTATCAGCAAGTGAAAGCCGTCAAGCAGACCGCTCTATCTACATACAAAAAAGTGATTTAAAAAACAAATAATTCAAATAAGTCATAATTTAAACTAGTTGAAAACTCCGTGCTAGGAATCCAAATAAAACCATTCTTTTAGTTTTACACTTGGATCTATCTTCAGCCTCGATGTCTGCAAATTCCTCTCCTGGATATTAAGGCCATTTCGTTCTAACGAAGGACCCTGCATTTGTCAAAACTCTTACATGAGCCATGAAACCACCACTGCCACAAAGAAAATACAAATAAAAATAATCTTAAAAAGCTTCCAGTGTCAGACTTGTGGGTTATGACTCTTGAGTCCGAATGTCGGAAACATAATTCGATATCATTCTTCACTGAAATAACAGACTTCAGCGTTGCCTAAGCATACACACAACATGGCCCAGGATAATTTCAAAAATGTAAAGCAGCACAAACATACAAACAATAGTGAAAATTATCTTTTATCTTTTCTGGAAAACCAATTTTCTGGTTGTTAGTTTCAATAGGAGACAAGAGCTAAGAGCTCAGAGAAAAGTGAACCGGTTAGACAGGAAACATGAAGGCACACACACTTTTAGATGTGAATAACGGCAAGGTTGGGACAGGTTCCGTTATAAAATGGAATTGATATCACCAGTTACCAGACTTCTATGCGATGCCAAAAGTCAATTTTAAATGATGAAATGAGTCCAGATGACGGGCGGAGAGAAGGATGGCAAAAGGGATTAAAAGCATCCAAGGAGAGAGAAACACTTTGATAAGTCCCAATTCACTTCAGCAAAACTGAGAGAAGCGTAGGTGAGGAGGTGTGAACCATTTTATTCGGACAAGGCGAATAAAGAATAAGAGAACCTGGTATGAATGACACCTAGAAACTTCATAACTCCAGAAGCTTTATTTCCTTTTTGAAAAATAGTAAGGCTTCTACTAAAGACCTAACTATTACTTTAAACTCACGTCTTTTGAACCCTTACTGTCTTTTGCTTCCATCCACTGTAAAAGGAATGCACTCCTCCACTGAGCAAAATCTTTAAAAAGCTGTAATAAGCCAACTAATACGTTACTTAGTGCAGGGATTTCAAAATGAAAAATACTGCAAGTTCGAACTATAAACTGCCTTGTGTCTCGATGATGTCAGAGTGCTTTATGAGCTGGGATGCCAAAATTCAATCTGAAATGTATTCCCCTGTAGTACTGAGAAGCCATGAAAGCAACCAATTGCTCAAAGTTCTGTTCTGGAATGTCTGGGGACTTCGGCTGTGCTCTGCCACACTTTCGTGGCAGTGCAATTATTTTCCCACCGAGTGCCTACAGCCGCACCCGGCAAGAACCAGAGTACGAGTCGCAAGCTTGCCCTGACAACAGCTCCCAGGCACCGTTTACTTAATTCTTCAAGCTCGCATGGAAACCTCCAGAGTCCTCTGACCACCTGGGGGCAAAATCCAGACACAGACAGATGACAAACAAGCGCCCAAAACATCTGTAGAAATCAGTATGTTGAGCTTCCTCCTAAAGTCTTCTACAGCCCAGTCTTACCACAAAACGCCTTCCTAGTCAGTGGTGTAACTTCATCCAACTGGGCCATTGTCTCGGGCGCAGTTCAATTTCCACAAACTGTAGACAGAGGCTGCAATTGCTTACCTGACTCACAGGCAAATGTCTTTGACGTTTCATCATGAAAGATAATTGCTACTGCATGCTTCTTTGTCTCTCGAGGCAGTCTGGTTATATTTTTGATGTTGTGCAGTTCAGTTACCTTGAAAGAAAAATATTTTTCACTTAGTGTATAATGGAGGCTGTATACCAGAGTGCTGAAACAGAATAATCCATTATTACTCTCTTAAACCAATCTCCACTGAACATTTGTACTCGTTTCCAAAGAACTGTAGCCAAAAACAATACAGAATGAAAAAAAACAAAACAAAACAAAAGATGGCTTCTCTTCCGCCCTCAGTTTTGATCTTTGCTGAATTTCATAACTCCATGAAAGCAAGGACTCTGTCTTCTTATGAAAATTGTATCTTCTGCCAACAATAGCTGGCGTGGCATATAGAAGATTCTCAGTAAATTTTTGTTAAACACTGATTGGATTTAATAACTCACCCCTCTCCTAACTCTCAACCATGGTGCAAGTTCCTGGTAAGACCATAGTGACGATGCAAATGGCACCCGTCAACTGGTAGAAAAAGTGGCTTGAAAATTTGAGGTCCTTAAATATAAGCAATGGACTCGCTTCCCTGAAAAATGCACCTGGCGTTCATAACTTCATGTACCCACTGCTACCTCACCACATTCTCTCATTAAGGCCCACCCACGATTCATGCACCCAAGTTAGCAATTCCTTATTCATTTGGCAATTAGTAAACATTAAACACACTTATTTACTCTAGCTCCAAACTTTTTATGGAGCACACGGTCTTCTGCTACAACTTGTGCACTTTTATTTTTCTCCACAGTCCACAGAAATGGGAAATGTCTATTCTCCCAATTGCTCTGCAGACACATGGCAATAATACTGTCGTATGAGGTAAATTTTTTAATTTGCTTCTCAGCATGCTGCATGTTGTTACTTCTTCTAACACAAAAGGTCTGACAGGTTTGTTCTCATTTGCACTTAGTTCAAATATTGAAAAATTTCCCTCGAGGTTCCTTATTTGACCCATGTATCGATTAGAAGTGTGTTGTTTAACTCCATACATCTTAGGATTCTCCAGCTATCTTGCCATTATTGATTTTTAGTTTATTGATTGATTGATTGATTTTTTGAATTTTAGTTTAACTCCACTGTGATCTGAAAGCAGATATTGTACAATTTCTATTCTTTTAAATTTGTTCAGGTATGTTTGGTGGCCCTGAATGTGGTGTCCTTTGGTGAATGTCCTGTGAGAGCTGGGAAGAATGTGTTCTGCTGTTTGATGATACTGTCTGTAGATGTCTATTATATCTAGTCGACTGATGGTGCTGTTGAGTTTAACTCTGCCCTTACTGAATTTCTGCCTGCTGGATCTGTCCATTTGTGATGGAGGGATATTGAAGACTCCAACTATGATAGTCGATGCATCTATTTCTCTTTGTAGTTCTATCAACTTTTGCCTCTGTTGTTAGGTGCACCCACATTAAAGATCTTTATGTCTTCTTGTAGGATTGACCAATTTACAATATGTAATGACCATCTTTATTCCTGATAACTTTCCTTTTGAAGTCTTCTTTGTCTGAAATTAAAAAACTACCTCCCCTTTTCAAATTAATGTTAGCATAGCATATTTTAACGAAACTTTTAATTATATTTTTTACTAATGTTAGCCTTATATATTTTTTCTATACTCATTTACTGTTAATCTATGTGTGTCTTTATATTTAAGGTGGGTTCCTTTTTGAAAACATGTTGTTAGATCTTGTTTTTGGATCCACTCTGACAATCTCTGTCTTTTAATTGGTGCATTTAGGGGCGCCTGGGTGGCTCAGTTGGTTGAGCATGTGACTCTTGATTTTGGCTCAGGTCATGATCCCAGGGTCATGGGATCGAGCCCCACATCAGGGTCCATGCTGAGCGTGATGCCTGCTGGAGAGTCTTTCTCTCTCTGCCCCTTTCCCCCTGCTTGCATGTGCTTGCTCTTTTTCAAATAAATACGTAAGTAAGTAAATAAATAAATGAAATAAAATTGGTGCATTTAGACTGTTGATGTCTAAAGTGATCATTGATGTAGTTGTACCATCTACCATATTTGCTGCTGCTTTCTCTTTGTTGCCCTTGTTCTTTTTTCCTATTTTTGTCTTGTACTCTTTTTCTGCATTTTATTATTTTAATTGTGCATTTTATATGTTCTATTTTTTCTCCATTCTTATAATTTTGTCTTCATAGCCAGACGTGTGTGTTGGGTAAAAAAAGGTAGGCCATGGCTGGCCTGGTGGTGAGGTGGGGGGGGGGGGGGGGGGCGGGGCAAGCATTCGCTAGTTCTAGGGTAAGGTCTCAGTTGTTTTTTTTTTTTTTTAAGGTCTCAGTTTTGGACTTAACAGGTGGACTTCGCAAGTGGGTCTCAGTCCTTCCCGCCTTAGGTGGGAAGGGATGGCTAGAGTGGACAGGAACTGGGTATTTCCCTTGTCTTTGAGAAGGGTACCAGCTTTGACTTGCTTGATCAATGTTCAGTGCTTGTTTTTTTAATCACACATGCTTTAATCGCAAGTGCAGGATGTTGCTGAAAAGATTTAATTCCATCCATGACTCGCAACGCCATCCTAGAAGCACTAGCAATCACCAGCTAGTGTCTGAGGTGGAGAAAAACGTACAGGTATATTTCATGTATTTTTAAATTTTTAGTCCTGCAATTTTGAAGATGCTACCTTTGATGCTGATGAGGACATGATAGCAACAAAATAATTAAAAGCATCCATTCAAGACCAAAAATTGTACCCATGCCATGGAAACTAATGTCTGTGAAATAAAACTGTGAGGAAAACCTGGTTATTTGTCATGTTCCCTTCTAAAGTCTGTAGTGACCTAGACTCAGCCTCATAAAATAACAAACCCATTTCTCAGGGTTGCTGTGTAGGCTGTCCAGAGGAGCCTTTTTATTCTCTGTCCCAATGATTTTACAGTTCTGTCACACTGCTGAAAAGTTCATTTTAAGGCATCTTTTTTAGGTGTTTGTTTTTCTATTTGTAATTATCTCATTAACATTAACATGCAAAATTGGGGCGCCTGGGTGGCTCAGTCAGTTAAGCATCTGACTTCGGCTCAGGTCATGATCTCACAGTCTGTGAGTTAGAGCCCCGCGTCGGGCTCTGTGCTGGGAGCCTGGAGCCTGCTTCGGATTCTGTGTCTCCCTCTCTCCCTGCCCCTTCCCCACTCATGCTCTGTTTCTGTCTCTCTCTCTCAAAAAAATAAATAAACATTGAGAAAATAAAAAAAAAATTAACATGCAAAATTAAAATCGGTAAAATAAGTGATTTTAAGCAAAATAACTGAAAAAGATTTGCTTCATATACATGCACATACACAAATATACATATACTATGTATGTTTTTTTATATCTACTTATATATCTATGTATCTGAAAATACTCATTTCCTTTTCCAAGAAAGAGAAATTAGACACCAATATCTCACAGTTTCAGAGGATCAATACCTTGAGGAGAAGAGTAAAAATGCTTTTATTAGAACAATGACTCACATATTATATTCAAAGTACCTTAAAGCATATTCTCAAATAAAGTTAAATTCTTGAATTTTTAAATGATTTTTTAAGTGACTCAAATAATATTTAACTTGATTTTTATCCTAACTTAGCAAATTGAAGTTACGTTTGAAAAAGATTATTTTCAAGTGCTATTGATTTTAAGTAAACAAAGGATCTTACCCAAATTAAGTAGAATCTAAAAGCAATGAAGATTATGTGTTGTGCAAAAATTCATGCAATTTCTGACAGGTGAACTTAAAAGTTATATGCTGCTATATAAGCTATATCATGTGTAATATCTAGTTGTACAAAACAGTATCATACAAGCATTTACTATTCTGCAAAGGGTCATCCCCAAATATTTTACTTACAAATATAAAAGAATATTAGAACAGACATCCTGAGCTCCATCTTTTTTGTCCTCTCATAGCAAAAATCAACAAAACAAATTAATGGATAGCTTAGCAAAATGCAGCCAGCACTGGGGATTCTCCAACTTCTGTGCCTTAGGCAATCTGACAGATGATGTAGTGTGAACACTGTGTTTGCTCTTCTGTAAAATTTACATTTAGAAATTTAGAAATGCAGACAACCTCCTTAAGCAGACATTGCTACGGTGGTTTCCAGAATAGTGCAAGGCTCTTGGTTGCTGACCAAGAGTGTGATGCCATGCACTTCAGCATGTGCTCTAAGACATTAAAGACAGGCCAGGAGAGCAAAATATTCAAGAAGGGGATAAAATTCTGCTTCTCAGGTTGTCTTGGTTAGGAAATGCAAGTATTATACTAAATTATAAAATGTTATAAAATCGTACCAGAAGGCTTTCTAAGAAGTTTGCATATCTCCAGAATTGTTCCTTTAAAAATTTTTTTAAAAAAATGTTTATTTATTCTTGAGACAGAGAGACAGAGAGACAGAGCACGGGCAGGGGAGGGGCAGAGAAAAAGAGACACAGAATCCAGAGCAGGCTCCAAGCTCTGATCTGCCAGCACAGAGCCCAATGGGGGGCTTGAACTAACGAACTTGGAGATCATGACCTGAGCCAAAGTCAGACGATTAACCAGCTGAGCCACCCAGGCACCCCCAGAACTGTTCCTTTTTAATAAAAATACATCTTAAAAAATATTTTTGAATCATAACAATTCAGGTCAAGATCTAATATATCTGAATCCCCTATCTTTACATCGCCCTCTTGGTACTGTAGGGATTTACCATTCAGTGGGAACTTGGTATTTTCTGAGATAAAAACTACTTTTAAAATAATATTTTTTAATTTTTAAAAATAAAAATGTTTTTATTAGTCTAAAACCTATCAATGTGACATAAAAATAATCAACACATTAAAATTGTGAAATTCTAGAGCATTTCAATAATATACATCAATAAATTATTGCATCATTTAAGAATATATATTTCTAAATACTGCTTATTCACGTGGCTATAGAAGTACAAAATATAATTAAAGTTTAATAAAAGAGTTAATTACTTCAAATGAATATGAAATTAGCAGAATTTAATGGAAGGAAAGTTACTTCAAAAGGATTCAGGCAGTTCAGGTCTAAGTCCATAAATGACATGGTCAACAATTTAAAGGTGTTATTAAGTGATACAATTAAAACCCAAATATAAACATACATAAGTGGTGACTTTGCTAATCGGAGCTATTTCATTTTCATGTCAAGGAGTAATCCCTAAGGAATTCACAGTGATTGAGTCAGAAGGTTCAAAGATGAAACACATAACTTTTTTCTGTAGGAAAAAAAATTACACTTAATTTCTGTAGGAAAAAATTTATATTTTGAGTTGATTTTTGTGTATGGTATAGAAAAGAATTCAATTTCATTCCTTTGCACGTGGATATCCAGTTTTCCTAGCATTTATTAAAGACACTGTCCTTTCCCCCTTGTGTGTTCTTGGCATTCTTCTCAAAACATAGTTGACCGGTACACATTATTATATACATATATATATATATACACACATATATGTGTGAGTATATGTATTTCTGGGCTCTCTCTGTTCTGTTCTATTGGTCTATGTGTCTGCTTCTATGCCATTACCACACTGTTGTAATTACTACAGCTTTTAATTACCATATTCTCTAATATAATTGGAAATAAATAAATACAATGTCTAAAGTTTTGTTCCTTCTCAAGACCGCTTTGGCTATTCAGGGTTTTTGTGGTTCCATATAAATTTTAGAATTTTTTTTTCTGTTTCTGTGAAGAATGTCTTTGAAATTTTGATAGGGATTGTATTGAATCCATATATCACTATGGATAGTATGGGCATTTTAACAATATGAATTTTTCCAACCCACGAGCACAGGATATTTCCATTTGTGTCTTTTCAATTTCTTTTGTCAATGTTTTATACCTTTTAGTAACAGATCTTTCACCTATTCAGTTAAACTTATTCCCAAGTGTTTTATTCTTTTCGATGGTATTTTAAATGGGATTGTTTTCTTGATTTCCTTTCTGGAGAGATCACTGTTGCTATAAAGAAATGCAACTGATTTTTTAATGTAGATTTTGTACTCTGCAACTTAATTCATTAGTTCTTTTTTTTTTTTAATTTTTTAACGTTCATTTATTTTTGAGAGAGACAAGGGTGCCAGCAGGGGAGGGGCAGAGAGAAAGGGAGACACAGAATACAAAGCAGGCTCCAGTCTCTGAGCTGTCAGCACAGAGCCTGACGCGGGGCTCAAACTTATACTCTGTAATATCATGACTTGAGCAGAAGTCAGACGCTTAACCAACTGAGCCACCCAGGCACCCCAATTCATTTATTAGCTCTAAGAGGGTTTTACTTTTTTTTAAGAAAAGAGTCTTTATGATTTTGAACATATAAGATCATGTCATCTGCAAACAGAAATAATTCCACTCCTTTCTTTCTGATTTTGATGCTTTTTATTTCGTTTCTTGCCTAACTGCTCATTCTAGTACTTAGTAGTATGTTGAATAGAAGTGGGCATCCCAACCTTGTACTGGATCTTAGAGTAAAAGCTTTCAGTTTCCCCCCACTGATTATGATGGTAGCTGTGAGCTTTTCATAAACATCTTTATTTTGTTAAAGAAATTTCCTTCTCTACATATTTAATTGAGAGGTCTTTTAAATCGTGATTGGACGTTACGTTACACTTTGTCAAATGTTTTTTCTGCATCTATTGAGATGATGATGTTTTTGATCTTTCACTCTGTTAATGTGAGGTATCACACTGCTTGATTTGCATATATTAAACCAAATTTGTATCTTAGGGATAAATCCCACTAGGACATACTGTGTAGTCTTTTTGATGTGTTGTTGAATTTGGTTTGCTAGTATTTTTTTTTTAATTTTTTTTTTCAACGTTTATTTATTTTTGGGACAGAGAGAGACAGAGCATGAATGGGGTAGGGGCAGAGAGAGAGGGAGACACAGAATCGGAAACAGGCTCCAGGCTCTGAGCCATCAGCCCAGAGCCTGACGCGGGGCTCGAACTCACGGACCGCGAGATCGTGACCTGGCTGAAGTCGGACGCTTAACCGACTGTGCCACCCAGGCGCCCCGGTTTGCTAGTATTTTATTGAGGAGTTTTACATCTATGTTCATCAGCCTGTATCTTCTTTCCTTGCGATGTCTTTGTCTGGCTTTGGTATCATGGTGACGTTGGACTTATAACGTGAGTTTGGAAGTATTATTTTTAATTCTATTTATTTGTTCATTTGAGTATAGTTGACACACAACGTTACATTAGTTTCAGGTATTCAACATGGTGATTCAACAACTTTATACACTATGCTGTGCTCACTAGAAGTCGAACTACCATTTGTGAGCATGCAATGCTATTACAATACGATGGCTTCTACTCCCTACACCGTACCTTTATTCCTGTGAATGGGCAATCATTCCAAGCAGGAAGTCTGTATCTCCCACTCCCTTTCACCCATTTTTCCCATCTTCACACTCACCTCCCCTCTGGCAACCATCAATTTGTTCTCTGTATTGATATGTCTGATTCTACTTTTTGATTGTTTATTCATTTGTTTTATTTTTTAGATTCCACATGTAAGTGAAATCATATGGTCCTCGCAAAAAAAGCTTCTGCACACCAAAGGAAACAATCAACAAAATGAAAAGGCAATCTACAGATTGAGAGAAAATATTTGCAAGCCATGTATCATGCAAATCACGGTAAGAGATTACTATCCAAAATGTACAAGGGACTCATGTAACTCAATAGCAAAACAACCCCCCAAACAATCTAATTAAAACATGTGTAAAGGATCAAGGTGAAAGAAACATATATAATGAGATTACTCTGAATTTTAAAGTATCTTTTATAGGTTTGCTGTCATGACAATTGAGATTAGATACCTGCCTATATTTAAGTGCTCAATTTCCTTCTATAAACCTAACTACACCTTGAAAAGTGAAAAAAGTTAACATTTAGACTTTTAAAAAGTAGATCAAAATGAATTAGAAAATAAATTGCACTCTCCTTTTTTATTATTTACTAATACTTCTTTTAATCCTGGTATTTTACTAATTTTTTATGGTTGTTTTAATTAAGTCAAAGATTTTATTTTTGAGAATAAAATGGTACATTCTAGGAACTGGTTTAATAAAATGTCACTTTATTAAAATAGAGAATATTGATCTTTCTAGTAAGAAAAGAAGATGGGGATTTTACTATTTTTTAAAAATTATTACAATTAATAAATCTCAATCTTTCCATGCTTAAATCCTCAGCTTTCATAATAAGAATTTAAATACTGGTGTCACCCTATGCATTGTATGCTCCAATACCTGGGTGACAATATTTGCATAGGAATTTTACAATGGTGTCTTTCTAGTAAAATTTACATCAATTTTCCAGTAGCTATTTTCTTTGTATTTGTCTCCTGTCACTGAAAAACATGAATGCATAACACTAAAAAATCAATGTAATTCATTTTCTAAGCTCTTCGTGTCTCTGTGCTCTGATATTATGTGCTGTGATAGAGTCCTCCAATGTTTATTATTTGACCACCCCAGCATGTATATAATCAGTAATTACAAGCTTAGTTTATGTCTTTGAAACATATAAGGTCTCCCACA
This sequence comes from Leopardus geoffroyi, assembly GCF_018350155.1. Classification (NCBI taxonomy): domain Eukaryota; kingdom Metazoa; phylum Chordata; class Mammalia; order Carnivora; family Felidae; genus Leopardus; species Leopardus geoffroyi. The sequence continues at coordinate 86,018,350 of NC_059339.1, read as the reverse complement.
TATTAAACCACCTTATGAAATGCATCATTTAGAAAAAAGTGATTATAGATAAAATTATACTAGAACTGGAATTTTCTATAATAGTCACGACTGGCTGCGTACACAGCATCTGATTCCAGCTCCTTCATTCTTACCAGAACCTAATTTTGTTCAGCTAGCTACCCCTGCATTCTACAGCTCAAGTGCCCTGGTGGGAGTCTCTCACCTTGAGTATCATGGCAGAACTTGCTATTCTTGGGCTGATGGTCTATTTGCTCATGATCAGTTTAGGAAAGAGGCTATAACCTACGTATAACAAATAAGATGTGAACAAAAGTTTTCTGGTTGCTTCTGATTAATGTTTTCTGATACGGAGATAGCCTTGGGCTAAAATCATCCCTCTTCCCCAATGGATGCTGTCTGGATGTCATCATTCAGAAATGCTGCAGCTATCATTCTACTAGGTTAAAGATGAAGGCAATCCTAAGGCGGCAGAGCAGCGATGGGGGGCAGAACAGATCCTTAATTTTCATTCTTGAACACGGGTTACTGAATCAACTAACCTTGAAGCCAGTTCCTTTTTCTGGCTCTTCTCGATATGCTCATATGCGATAATGCTCTTCTGTAAGTTGTTTGATTTGAATTTTCTGTTACTTGCAGCCAAAAACATTCTAACTGATAAAGCAGACCTACTCTTGAGCTTCCTTCATTGAACAATGGGAAATGGCCACCCCTGTCTGTTTGGCCATCACACAGTTAGTCAAAGTGATGACCAGAATCAGGGCCATGCCTCCTGTTTCTCAAACTAGTGTGCTCTTTTCATCAATTTATGCAATAGCTATTGCTTTGAGCATCATGTCATTTATTAATGGCAAATAATTGTTAATCAAGAAGTTATTGCAAGAAGGTGAAGTCAATGACAAAAAAAGACTCAAATTGTAAGGATGACAAAAGGAATAACAAGAAAACTCATTACTTTATTACCCCTAAAGTATTTTGAGGTAGTCTATTATAAAGTGTAGAGATAATCTATTTTTAGGTCTAAGAAATGCAGAAAATTAATCCATAAGAAAATATGTACTAAAGTAGGAAAACTATGTACTTCTTTCTGTCCTCCCTTCCTCCTCCCTGCCCTTTTCCTCTCCCCCCGCCCCCAACTTCCTTCCCTTTCAACCTCTCCCCTCTCTCCCCAGGATAAATTTAGCATGTCTAATAATATGTATCACTGACTCTAAAGAACAAAAAGGCATGAAACAGCCCAGTCAGCTAGAATACCATTCTTATTGTGAGAACTGTCGTTTTACAACACAGACATAACAGCAACTATACAGCTCTTGTAACTTCTCTTAGCAGATGTACAAAATGAAATCTTCATTATTGCATTGGGTTGAACAGTGGCCCCTAAAAGGTGTTTCCAAGTCCTAAGCCCTAGATCCTTTGAATGATCCTTGTTCGTTTCCAGAAAGAGCTCTTTGCAGAAGTGATTGAATTAGAGATTTTGGAGGAGATCATCTTGGATTCGGTGTGGGCCCTAAATCCAATGAAGTGTTCTTACACGAGAAGAGCGGAGGGGGCTTGGAAGCAAGGGCAAAGTGGCGACAGCCATGGGAAGGTGACTGATGTGACGCTGCCACAGGCAAAGAACAGTTGGAGCCACCAGAGGCTGGAGAAGGCAAGCGAAGCCGCCCCCAGAGGTTTTGTTAGAGCGCAGCCTTGCTGACACCTTGCTGTCTGACGTCTAGCAGCCAGGACCATGAGACGATCAATTTCTGTGACTTTCACTACCAAGTTTGTGGCAGTTTGGTAGACCAGCCCTAGGAAACGAATACAACTGCACACAATTATTTGATGATAGCTACCCCTGTTTGTTATAAAGTGAGTAGTCTTAAAGATAAAAATGACTCAAAAAAAAAATCACAAAACATTTTGTATATACTCCAATTTCTCTCATAAGAAAATAGTTTATGTTTTTTCACATTTTTATTTATTTAGAGAGGCAGAGAGAGTGGGGGAGGAACAGAGAGGGAGAGAGAGAATCCTAACATGGGGCTCGATCCCGCAAACCATGAGATCATGACCTGAGCCAAAGTCGAGTTGGACGCTTCACAGACTGAGCCTGATAGTTTCTTAAAAAGCAAGGATACTAGGTCAAGATCTCACGGTTCATGGGTTCGGGCCCTGTGTGAGGCTCAGTGCTGACAGCTCAGAGCCTGGAGCCTGCTTCCGATTCTGTGTCTCCCTCTCTCTCTGCTCTTCTCCCACTGGTGCTCTGTCTGTTGAAAATAAATAAATGTTTAAAAAAATTTACAAAGCAAGGATAACTCTGCTTATCACGACCCATCTAAAAGCATTAAATATGTGTTTTTTTTCTTTTTTTATCGGTGCTTAATCAAATGATCATGCAGCTCCATGACATGGCTCCCCCAGAGGTCAAGCACATGGGAGGCGGAGGACCATTCACACAAGTCCTCTTTGCCACTGAGGTCTGCCAGTGTCGGGGTCCTGGGGCAAATGCAGTGATACGGTACTAAAACATGAAAAACCATTATTTTCTAGAAAAATCATTTATTGATTTCTGAGGGGGGACCACCACTGAGGCTGACCTGATACGGAGCTGGTGAGATCCTCAATTTTCAGGTTGTTATTCCCTTTAAACTAGGGTATCAGTGAGTAGGCGCGGAGAAAATCATGCCAAAAGAGACAATTGAAAGGTCCAGATGAAAAGTTCTGACAGCTCCAGAGATTTTTGGCTTCTTCTGTGCTTGATTATAGTCTCTATGTAGCCAATAATAACTTAACTTCACTGGCTTGAACACATTATCAGGGAACAGAAAAGCATCACCATAGGGAGCCTACCATCAGCCTGAAATATCAGTACAAATAGCGTTGAAAAGACTGTTGGTGGGACTCACTCTCTTCCTTATAGCAGAGTTAGGAGGAATCTCCTATCTGACCTTTTCAAACAAATCAAACATCTCTTTGCAGAAACTTCCTCTGTGGTCTCTAATCATAGATTTGTCGGTAATTGTCACAAAGATCTGAAAATTCACTAATATCTGAGCAAGAGGTTATATGAATTGTGCATTTTGGAACTCTGCTCTTGTTGGTGTTTTTTGGAACCAAAACATAGGAAAAGGTACCTGTTGATCAAGGAAGTTCAATGTTAGCTGTGTACATCTGACAGCTAGGAAGAGTTACCACGAATTGACCAAGACTGCGGACCTTCCGTTACGTAGCAGCAGATGGAAAGTAGTGCATTAAGAAGGTCCAGCACTGGTGGCATGAAAAACAACTGACAACAGCCCTGGAGGCCCTTGCTGTAAAAAAGCTGTTGCAGCTGTTCAAAGACACAAAGCCGTGTTTACGCACAAAATCTGCAAGGGCACGTCAGGCACCCTTTACAAGCGTCACAAGCTGGGATCCTCCTGAAAACAAGACTGGAAAAGTGCAAGAGAACCTGCCTGCAGGTTAAGACCCTGGATGAATAGTTGAAATTATGGCTGCCTGGATATCCCATCAAATCTGGTTCTCAGGCAAGATAATACGGATGCCAAAAGCAGTGCGATGCATCCTTATAGCCTGTCCTAAGTGGTTTTGGAATCCATAGATACATACATAGCATAGCAAACAATTTTTTAAAAAGGACAAATTATAGCCACAGGTGACAAAATTATCTGACAGTTCACAAGGAAGTTAAATGCTAAATCTGTCCCACTCATAAGCAAAGATGTGGAAGTTCTGCCAGATAAGATTAAGAGTCAAGTTACTTTACATTGTCCGTACAGACCTACACTTTCATATCTACTATCAACAACAAAACAAGTATATAGGTTTTTCTAGTCCATCTGTATTATTTATAAAACTTGAACAGGTATCAGGCGATAAAATAGGATAAGTAAACTCAAAAGACCCAAATTATACCAATTACATTATACCCCCATAATACAACATAACTAAAATTTATAATAAATGGATGATGAAATATTCCACACATATAAAAAGTAAATAACATATTTCTAAGAACATCTGAGTTAAAAAGGAAACTATCAGTTAAGTTACAAAATACATTTTAATGAAAATGGGACAGTACACATTAAGATTTGAGACACTAAAAAAGAAATACATGAAAAACATGGCCTGAAAAATACTTTTCATGAATAAAAAAGGTTGAAAAGAAAGAACTCAGGCATTCAGTTTAAGAAGTTAAAAAGAGAAAGAGCATTTCAATAAATAAAGAAATAAAAAAATAATGGCAGAAATCACTGAGATGAAGAAAAAAATGACAAGTTTCCCAAAAGCAAAAATAACAAGTTTCCATATGGAAAGATTAATAAAAGGGATGTGTGACAAGTTAGATGAAAGAAAAAAGAAAGAAGGTGGAGATAAGTACAGCATTGAAAAGGGAAAAACTGAACAAACAAAACATCTAAATATTAATAAGCTTGCAAACAAATGAATACTAATTTGAAAACCTAGATGAAAAGATATACATTTAGAAAAATACTAAATGTTAAAAGGTGAGAGCAAAAAAATTAGAAAACTTAAACAAAACAATACATTCATCTCCTAACAGTTCATTTCTAGACTATTTCATAATTGAGTTTTACTAAACTTGCAAGATATGATTAATCAATATCTTCTGCAAGATATTCCAGAAAAAAAAAAAAAGCAAACATGTTTTAGCTTTCTGAGCCTGGTCTAATATTGATCCTAAAATAAGATATGAAAAATTAAAAAAAGTTATTTTACTTATTAATGAAAAAAAATCCCAACATGCAAGTAAGGTTTATTTCAGGAGTAAAAGTATAATTCACATCAGAATGTACCCAAATGAATTTCTCAAAATTACAGATTATGTGAGAAAAATCACATAATTATCTCAGCAGATAAAAAATCAAACCACTGATAAAGTTCAACACATTTTATGAGAAAGTAACTCATACTCTATCAAGAATAGAAAGGGATTTACTTTGTTTAAAAGGTTAAAGATGAAAAAATACTTCATGCACAAGCATTAGACGCATTCCATTTATTAGTAGAAACTTGGCAGGTATGCTTCTATCGCTGCTTTAAGGTAAACATGTCCTGGAGAATAAGGAAAGAAGAAAAAAAAAAAAGAAAGAAAAAGACTAGGAAAGAAATAAATGAAACTATCAATATTTGTAGGCAATGATCACTGACATACAGATGCTAACAGTCAACAGAAAAACTATTAGAGACAACAAAAGCTTTCAGCAATATTGTCAATTACAGTAAACACAAATAAACAATGGAATTTCTCTACATTAGTTATTATTAATCAGAAAATAAAATAAAATACAACAAAATACAACAAAATACAATACAATACAATACAATACAATAATACCTTCACAATAACAACAAAAAAAAAACAAACCCTGTGAACTATCTAGGAATTTTTTTTTTGAGAAAAATTTAAACCTTGAAGAGAAGCTGAGTAAAAAGAGGGCATCATATACATGTTCTTAGACAACTGCTAAAGCAACTTCAAGAAATGAGAACCAAATGTGTTGTGGAAGAAATAGCCTACCAAATGTCCCAGCAGAGCGTGATAGCACGGTAACTTTTTAAAACAACAGGCATGTTAGGGCTACAAGAACAAATGAGTAGACAGCACAGAATAGAGAAATCGGAGAAAACTGTGTGTGTTGTGTGTAACGTATGTCACCATAGTAACTATAAAGATAAAAAAAAGTTTAATAAATGGGTGAGTGAAAACTGACCCCTGAATATTTTAAAAAAATGAAATTCCTAATTCCATATACAAATCTGAACACCAGATAGATGAAAGGCAAAAATATTAAAAGCAAAACTATAATGTTAACTGAATAAAATGTAGGATAATATCTTTCACGATGTGTGGGGTGGGTTAGTATTTCTTAAGGAACGACTAAAGCCGAACTCACGAAAAATTTGAAAACATCCAAATTTGCAAATTTCTGTTTAATGCAAGACTCCACAAAGTTATAGACAGATGACAGAGGTGAGAAATTATTTACCGTGTCTGACCCTGAAGTAATCTAATATTTAGAAGAGACAAAGAAACCTTACAAAACAGCAAGAAAAACGCAGGAACTCTGGTAGGAAAGTGGACAAATGATATGATTGGGGAATTCCTGGAAGAGCAAACATCGAAAGCAAACAGGCGTAGGGAGAATTTTTCAAATTAATTGGGAATAGAAAAACCCATGGTAAAACACAACTTCATATCGATTTACACGCATCAGATTCAGAGAAGTCAGTAAATAATGGAAAGTGTCCATGGGAATGCGAGAGTACAGAACCCTCACACACCCAGTAGATGTGAAGAATGGAGAGGCATTCTGGAAAGTCACAGGTAGTACATATTTAAGTATTCATATAGCCTTAACACAATGATCTCATTCTTTTTATATGTCTCAGAAAATTTCTCATGTTGGGTCATAAAAACACAGTACAAAAATCTTAATTATGGTATTGTTTGGGATAATGAGAAGTTCTAGCAACCTAGTTTCTGTTACTAGGAGAATGGAAAAGTAAAATATAATGGGTGGAAACTATAGGGTATCACGTAACAGAAGCAAGTGGCAAAATGGACACCTAGAAATGCAAATGGATCTTAAAAGCCACAACGCAGCATGAATAAAAATAAGAAACACAGTAAGTTAGAATAGAATAGTACTTAAGTGAATTAACAATGTAGTACATGTTCAAGAAATCAACAGTATACATTTGTAAGAATCCCACAGTTTCCCATCAAACTTATTATAATTATAATGATTATCTTTAGAGGAGGGGAGATAAATGGGGTTAAGGATGGGAATAAAACAGATTGATCAAATATTGCAGAAAAGGATGATGATAGCAGCCATCAAGTAATACAATGAACTCAATCTGCAGCTGAGTCTTATTATACCTGAAACAGAAAGAGGAAGGAGGGAGGGAAGAAAATCCACTTCCCTCAAAAAGAAGTCAACTGAATGATGATGTGTGAAATTCTAGCAAGTCAACCGCTATTAACAATTATATGCCTATTACAATTTACCCGGGCTCTGATTTGTCTTCAGCCTGGCTGTCTATGGCTTGGTATATGATACCACTTAACATAACTAATGGGCACAATTATGTTCCTCTAGTAAAGGACACAGAGTGGAAAAGAGTATTGGTATGATCATTAATATATATCCGTCCCAAAGAATACAAAAAAGCTGAAGGAGACTATGGTTATTTTTCTAAGCTTATGAGACCAGTTCTAGGTGTGCCCTATTAGTTAACTACCAATCATGTTTAGCTAAGGTTTACCTATACACCTATAGCATCTAGACATGATATCCAGCATTATTTACTCTTTTTTATTTAAAATAAAAAATATATATATAGTTTCAAGTACTGAAGAACTCAATTAACAATGACTGAAATCTTGCAGATGCAAACTGTGGCCTATGGGCCAAATCTGGTCTACCGTGTATTTTCCTAAGTAAAGTCTTATCAGAACACAGCCACAGCCATTTGTTTATATATTGTCTCTGGCAGTTGGATGTACTCTAAGTGCAGAGTTGATGAATGGCAACAGAGATCTTAGAATCTGTGAAGTTTAAAATTTTTACCATCTGGCCCTTTACAAATAAAGGTTTGCTAAGACACTGATTTGAACAAACAGTTCAAACTTTTCACATAAGAACTCTGAAGCAGGCAGTTATTGGTGTTGGTCCAGTGGTTTGATGATATTAGAAGAAGCATCTCAGGGCCAAATATTTGTCCTACCCTTCTCTTTTCTCTTATGCTCATTTCCTCATGGGTGCAAAATGGTGGCTGCATTTCCAGCCATCATGTTTTCAATTTAGGAGAAAGGAATAAGGGACATCGCTGGCCATAGCAGAAAATAAAATCTCTTCTGTACCTTTTAGCAGGCTTAAGTTTATATTTCATTAGCCAGAAAGGGACCTTTCTAACCACAGGAAGTATGAAAAAGTGACCATCCAGTTTTCTCCATCTCTATGGTGGAGATGGGAAAGGAAGAAGTGAGTTACAAATGGGTGGTGAATTAGTTAAACCCCATGCCTGAAATGTCAAAGTTTCATCATGTTTCATTTCAAATACAATGTCTTTAATGTTTATACCTCCTACACATTATGAGGGAACAGTAGCTCTCTCACTTTGCCAACCAAAAAATTCTTTCCCAAATTAAAAATACAATGAAAATTTACATGATACACTGAAGTTAGATCACAACACAGCTACTCCAGGTGTACCTGACCTATCAATGGAACTTGTTAAAAGCAGTGTTTTCTCCAGCTGGTCACAGAGGAGAAGTCTGAGAGTTAAAGCTTCAAAGAATTCATTGTGCCACTGCTGTGTTGGGGAGGGAAAGAACCACATGTCAAGGATTTCAGGTAGTCTCTAGCACTGAGAGTGGTCCCTTCTTGACCAGTCAACAAGGTAACAGGGGCATCAGTCATGCAGCTGAAGGAAACTAAAATCACCAACCATATTAGGCACTTGGAAGCAGACTTTTCTCTAGAGCCACAAGATAACTCGGTCCAACTGACTTCAGTGCCCATGAAACCCTCAACAGAAACACCAGCCATGCTATACCTGTGCCCTACAGAACTAAGGGCTCATAAATAGGTGTTTTTTCAACCCCTGAATTTGTGGTAACTTGTTACGCAACAATAGAAAATGAAAACTGTGCTATAATTATTGTTAGTGATTGTACTGCAACCTTTGGGGATAATGACGAGTCCAACTATATTGGTTTTTGCAAAATGGAACTGGAATAAAAGATATAAAGGTTGACTTTTTCGACCACTATCAGAGTTGGCTGTACCAGCTGTAAGTCTAGGAGAATATCATGGCCGCCCCAAGCTTAGGGGGACAGCTTCCACTACCCCCAGACAAACCTTTTACAAAAAGATAGAAAGAATCTGGAAATTTCCAGGTATGGCAAATCATGTTAAAATGTAATCTAGTACACTGGACATGTAAATCTGATTAACTTGATTAAAACATTTTCTGGAAAAGGAGAAGTAGGAGAAAATAGATGCATTTGTAAGCAAACATCATCTCTCTCATTCTCTCTGTCTGAGAACAAAAACAAATAAACAAAAAAACAACAAAACAAGGAAGCAAAAAATAGAATTTCCCTGGACACTGGTTAGCAAGAATTCAACCATTTCTTCAGGAGGTCAAGTTATGTGTGACAATGATTGTGAGTAGAGCAAATGCAGCTGTTCTCATCAAGACAAGCAATTTCACCAAATTTCAAAACCCACCGTTCCCTAAATGAAGAACCTGTTCTCTAATCAATAAAATCAGTTTAGTGACTGCTACTGACTCGTCATCTTGGGTTGTTAGTGGAATCTTCAAATTCTGACTTTGTTCTTTGTACAAGTGTTACATGTAAAAAAGGCTTTAATATTTCTAAATATTATGTGCATTAAACTAAATACAAAACGCCATTGCTACTTATAAAAGTTTCTATTTCTAGGTAGACATTTATAGTGAGGTACAATATATTAATTCAAGAATGAATCCTCACTGAAATATTTTTCAACTTGTAAGCTATAAATGAATATGCATTCATTACTTGTGGTATAATATGTGATTTTCCATGAATGGCAGAAAAACAATTTGCCTTCAGTGACCATTACGCATTAAGCGTGTCTCCTGTTACATCTGTCAGATATTGCACAATTAACCAGACTCTGGGTAAAAAAAGAGATGTTTCAAAACCAAAAATGCATTGATGATATTCCAAAATAATAAAGAAAATTGGATCTAATACATTAAATAAATGTAAAAATGCTTCAGAAATGATGGAGATAATGTCATCACAGAGTTGTGCTATTGAATATTCTTCCTCAAATTACTATCTGATTTACCACATAAAATGACTGGTTTGAAGTTACAAGTTACGTTATCAGGCAAATTAGTCTCAAAATTTTTCTAAAGTTGGTATGAATTATTTCCCTGGTTTCAAAGATACAAAATCTGAGGCAGAAATGACTGGCACAATCATAGTTATTTTACAAGTTACATACTGTCTTACATGAAATTATCATCTCACTTTGTGAGCTATGGTATGACTTGCATTTTACACATAGTAGAGTGAGGGAAAGATATTATTTAAGTCATCTTATGTGGCTTTTTTTTTTTTAGATGTAGTACCATTGTGGATGACTGCCTCACACACAAATGGATAGTTTTAAAAAGTCAAATAAAGACAGTAATTTTGCTAACATAAATCATATTTTTCTGTATACTCTAAGTCAAGTCCAGATCGGTCTTATGGATATTTTCTGAGTCTGATTCCTTCTCAGTGAACCGATATCTGTTGTGGAGTAACAAGTTATAAACAAAAACCCTGATTACTGAGTGATCTAGTTTCCATGGCATCCTTCAACTGCCCAAAGTGATACTTATTGGAGATATCTTAGATGTTGTAAAATTTTAATTGAACTTGATTCAGCATAACAAAGATTAAGTTTAACTCTGAGAGTTCCCTATTAGTATTCTGAGATCACAACTTTGCTGATGCCCTCCACGTGAAGCTCTTACCACCTGGTCTCTCTTGCTAATTTTAGAGCTGTCCATTCACGACCCACCCATCTCTGTCAGAGACATAAATTACACAGGGGGTGCATCATGTCTTGGGCATTTCCACCCTTCTTTTCCTCCTACATAAAATGCAACGTTTCATATTCCATTTCTTTAAGTCATCTTTCAGTGACTAACATGTGATCAGATAATATGAATAAACCAATAAATAAATGATCAGGGGTTCATGTGTGACTGTGTCAAGAATCAATGGGTATGTTAATAGCTTGGTCAAAAAAATTGAGACTTCTTCAAGATAAGAGATTACAGACAGATGAATGAATGAATGGATGAATGAACAACTGGGTAAGATGCCCTAACGCGATCAAATGATTACCACTCTGGGAACTTCCAACAGACTTCCAACAGACTTCCAACAGATCAAATGACTACCACTCTGGGAACTTCCAACAGACTTTTCAAGAGACACCAAGCCTTTAACACACTTCACGTCACACCAAGTACTGTGCTCATCCAAGTACAACTACTGGAATCAAAATGAAAGTGTTCCACATAACACACTATACACACGTGCTGTTGACACATTTACCTGTAGTTTGGCTCCTCTGTTTAAGGGTACACTGTATCTCCAGGAAGGATGCCTTCATCTTTTCCCCAAGTTTCTCAGATGTTTGCTTTACATAAAGATAAATAATGACAACTCCAACCAAGAGTAAAGCAGATAGAACAAAATGATGCTTCCAATATCAGGTTGTAGGGGATTCAGAAATAAGATTCATCCCAATACAGGCATTGATTTTCTGGAATCACGTAGTCCTCATCACTGGAAATTCACATAGTTCTATCTTCATTCATTCTTGTCAGGGATTTTATTTATACTTTCCTCCCTACAGACAGCACTCATATTTATTTTATTAAAATTTCTATGAACTGTTTCTTTTTCATCTGCTTAGAAAATTAAGGAAAATTTATTAGCTGATTCTATGTAAATTGCTTTAGTTCAGTTTTCATTGAGGATAAATTTGTTTTGAATATCTGTTATGACAATTATATACAGCTACATTTCCAATCCTAATGCATTTTTAATAACTTCCTTCAGCAGCCAGTGATTTGAATTTCAAATTTCTTTCTACCAAGAAGTAAAAAAAAGTATATACCATTTTATAGCAGTTTCATATAAAAATTGATTTATGCAGCAAGATCTCTCTCACAGTAAACATATCAAAAGTCTAAATGGGACCATTAATACTCATAAGCTTTATAATATGTATGTTCCAGATAGAGTATAGGACAAAGTTAAAGTTGGGGAAGAAGTAATTCTGTCCTTAGCTATTTTTCATAAAGCCCCTCACTAAAGTTGGAAATCTATCACTCATTTGATTACTTTGATTTAGTGCTATTGAGCACTGTAGCAGATTTGGGGGCCTATCAAAATAACTGACCAAGCACAAGTTCAAAGTATTTAATAATTAACAAATAGAACAATTGGGGAATCCATATTAGTCTACTTTAAACTATCTTGAAAATGAAGATTTTGTTTTACAATTCTGGAGATCTAAGATTTGAATTGACCATTAATTACTCAAAGGAAAACAAAGATTTTTAAAATGTCAGCCTTTTACATAAAGAGATCTCCCTTTATTTAACCAGACCATTAGAGGGAACTGAGAAGTTCACAGCTCTCCAAAAAAAGGATTCATAATTCTTCTCAGGGAAAAAAAAACATGGGAAGGGATGGTTCAGTTTTTGATTTTGCAGAAACAAAAGTATAGGTCAGGATAAAAATATCATGAATATGTATTTGTAACTGCTCATTTGCCTTGATGGCTAGTTGTTCGGGGCTTGGACAAATGAACACCGTCTAACCTCTGGGGTGGTGTTTTCAGGAACAGCAGGATAGTAGTTTTCACAGTTTTCTTGTCAGTAAAATAAACAATTCTTTCTTTAGAATTATTAAAACTTTCAGTTGGGAAGTTCCAGTTAAACAGTCTTGATAATCACTATAAAGGACTTAAATACTCTTCAGGATTTTAACATTTCTTTTACTAGCATTTCCTCCTTCAAGTGCCACTTTACATAATTTTCTACCATTTTTTGAATTGGTCTTTTTTTTTTCCATCAAGTGTCAACTCTTTTGATTTGTTAACTCTTGATGAACTTAGATTTGAAATCCCTGTAAAATACACTGAATGTCACAAGACTGGTACCCAAGTCCACGTCTTTTAGAGGAAAGAGTTTCGTTTCAACTGATCAAGCTTTCACAGACACACATTAGTACACACCCACCTTAACATCACCATCCAGGAGCTCTCCTGGGCATTTTCAATGTAATCTGCCTGCAGTTCTAACTGTTTAAGGAAAAATATCTATCTGAATGTGCCGTAGAGACACCTAATCTAACAGGCCAAGAAGGCCTTCTCTTCACCACTGAAAACTGCTCCTGTGCACAGGGTTCCTGTCTCTGTCACAGCATGACCACTCATCTGTCACCCAGTCTGGAAGAGACAGCAACTTGTACTCCTCTCCCGTTTCTCCTATAGCCAGTCAGTGAAGGCCTGTGATTTTTACTCAAAGTCTGCTCTTCTAGTCTTCCCCATCTTCATGAATTTCACCATCCTCTTGTCTGTTGCTCAAACCCAAACTCAGGAATCTCCACGAGTCCTAACCTTTCACGAAGACCCAACATGGAGTCCCAAAGCACATCTTGTCAGGGTCCACACATCATATCCAAAATGCATCCTTCCATCTCCAGCTCCAACAGTGACACCTGTACCCGAGTCACCGTCACATCTGGCCTAGACTGAAACGGCTAACATCAGAGCGCCTGGGTGGCTCGGTCGTTTAAGGTTCCGACTTCAGTTTGGGAGTTTGAGCCCCAAATTGGGCTCTCTGCTGTAGCACACAGTCTGCTTCAGAGCCTCCCTCTCCCTCTGCCCCTTCTCCACTCTCTCTCAAAAATAAATAAACATTAAAAAATGGCTAACATTTACTAAAACTTACTATATGCCAAGTAACTAGTTGTATACTTAGCTATAAAATTTAATTTGTTAATAATATCTTATTATACTTAACCTCATTTTATGCCTATAGTACCACTTTTTTCCTTACCATAACCCTTCTTTGGGTTATAATTGGTTATACTATTATAATCTGAATCTAAAAGAGGAGACAAATTAAGTGTGTAAACAGTTTATGCAATTTCCCACAACTGTTGAATATGCAAGCTAGATTCTAGAGTCTACAATCTTACCCAGTGCGTAATGTGGTTAAGTGGTTTTTATTCCAGCTTGATTATTGAGATATAATTGGCATATCACATTGTATACGTTTAAGGTATACAATGTGGTCCTTTGATACATGTGTACATTGTGAAATGATTACCAAAATAAGGCTAGTCAGCATCTCCCTCCCCCCCTGGTCAGAGGGTAAGATGAATAAGTTCTGGAAATTTAATGTGTAGCATGATGATAACAGTTAACGATACTGTAGTATACACTTGAAAGTTGATAAAAGAGCAGATCTTAATCTTCTCGTCACACACACACACACACACACACACACACGTGATTAAGATTCTTGATCTTTCTCAACAATTTATTTTCCAGGGTGATCTTTCTCCTTCTTGAGGATTCTGCCTGAGTCTTGAGTGCATGGACTCTGGGTTCGCTGGCTGAAGAGCATCCCGCATTGACCAGTGGGCAGCGGTTCTGACCAGGAATCCAGAGTATAGAGTATGCTCAGCCTTTCAAAATTTTACTCAAAAACTAAAGGTCACAGACTCATGTTTCACAACTTTGCAGTTTTTCACAAAGTCAGGTTTAAAAATATTGCCACGATCACAATCCTAATACAAAATACCAATGTAACTTTAGACTTCAGATAATTTTTCACGCAGAAAGAATATGCACACTATCTTTGATACTCTATCTCCAGTAGTCTTCAAAAAAGGCATGTAAAGAACATGTACACATGAGAAAACCAAACTCCCGTGAGCTAGTAAGTGGTTGGGCAGGAACGTGAGCTTGGATTCTCTGACAGTAAATCTATACTAATATTTAGAATACCTCATGGAGAGTTAAAGAAATTCAAATGTTACGTTCTCTGATACAGTTTCAAATATAATAAAAATTGCTGCGAGTTACTTGTGTAACAGAGTTGGTTAGTCCATTAGTGTAGAATAATCCATTTTTAAAAGGACTTCATCATTTAGAGAATTTTTAAGTTCACAGCAATATTGAACTCAAGGTACAGAGATTTCCCTATTCCCTCCCCCTTTAATAACATCCCACCCCAAAGTGGTACATTTGTTACAAGTGATGAATTTACTTTGACGCAACATAATCACCCCAGGTCCATACTTTACAGGAAGATTCATCCTCAGCATTGTACACTGAGTTTGGACAAATTTCTGATGACATACATCCTGCATTATGGTATCATAGAGGACAGTTTCTGTGCTAGGTCTATTTATCCCCTGCCAACTCCTGGCAAGCACCCTATTTTTAATAAAAGGAGGAATTAGACCATATATCACACAAAATAAATTCCACAGAATCACTACATCATTCAGGGTAACTACTCTGTACTACCAACCATGAGAAATTAGATGTTTTACGGGGCTTATTGAAGCATTTCGGCAACAAACAAAACTGCTTCACAGTTCTGAGTTCTGACCGGGAATTCTGACCATCTAATTATCAAATCCTTACCTGTGTTTTGATGTTATCACCAAACACAACGCTAGGTAGCAATTTTAGTATCATTCTAGGGTTGTTTCCTACATACTTTTAATTCTTGGTAAATGGATATTTCATTCATGGAATGTGTGGCTACATCTCTCTACACATCAACATATTCGATGATCCTTTCCTGTTAAAGCCATCTAACAGCAAATACTATGCACATTAGCAGAGCCATTAGCACTGTTAATGCCAGCCTCGAAAGTTTTATCTCCTAAATATTGCCCACAGTGTAAATCAAAGTAACAAATGCACAATTAACCTGAACAGAGGGAAAATGCCTACTCAGCACCTTGGGAAATGATGTGGTTGAATTATGAGTCATCTCATTTTGCAAAGTAGCAATAAAAATGAGTCTTTCATTTTGCAGAGGAACCACTGGCATTTACAGCAGATGATTAAAATAAAGGAGAAAAATAACTTTTGCATTTTATCTGAACAGGGACATTTTATCCTGGTTGTGCGTTCTGCCTCTGCAGATTCCATCTATCAAAAGAAACGTCTCCATGAGTCGTTGCCAAGGGGTCCCAGTTATTCCCCAGCGATTCCAAACACGGTGACTTACCTTATGGAAGTTTCTGAAATATGCTGCCTTTTCATCTGGAAATTTCTCCAGCCTTCTGGGTCCTTTACTAGAAGCTTTCTTGAAAACCAACCAGCATCGTCTGAAAATCTGAAAGCAAATGAAGGAATCTTATTATCTGCCTTTCCGCATGAGTTTTGTAATGTCAGGAATTTACCTATTCAGTTAACCCGTTGGAAATAATTTGTGTTAAATGTACTGATAGAGAGAACATTTTTTGAGTCTAAACCAGGTTATTCATCAACATTACAGCAAACTTTTAAAAACACAATATTTAATTAAAAATGATATTTTGTGAAAAGATTTTATGTTTTGAGGTTTTCAATGCGCTGGCTTCAATCGTTTTTAATCTAATAAAATCAAATGGTGTCAATATCGCATAAAATATTTATCTCAGCGTGCCAGTGACAAACAATTTTGTTTTCCATGAGTCACGATTCATGAGATCAATGCACTTTCCTAATGCTCTATTCTCTATCTTTCCAATATCAGCACATTTAAAACTGCTTATCTTGTAGGATTCGTTTGTTTTAAAAGCCCAAACACTCATATATTAATTTAGAAAGCAGGAAGATAGGTGTTTTTATAACGGAAGCATCTGTTTTACTCTTTTATACTAGAGAGTAACTGGTATCTGTTATATGCTTATTATGTGCAATGCATCTAAAAATTTATATACACATGTAATCCTCATTTCTACTAGATGAGGTAGGTTTTCTTCATTTTAGGATAAACACAGTGGCAGTGTCAGGATTTGAACACACCTCTGTCAGAACACACATCTCTTCAGCTTTGGTAAAAAAGCAGGACTAGTAATTACACACCTACAAACCATCATTCCTAGGCTTTGCCCCTGTTTCATAGGACTAATTAATATCAGACTGTTAGCCTGTCACCTGATGCCCACTCTGTCACCCTCCCTCCCCAGGTATGTTTAAAGCAAAGTAATAAAATGAGTCTCCTTTCAGTGACTGGAGAGTTCTAGCAAAGCAAATGGGCCACAATTTTATTTTTTAGTTTTTTTAAGTTTATCTATTATTTATTTTTGAGAGAGAGAGAGAGAGAGAGAGCACAAGTGGGGGAACGGCAGATGGAGGGAGACACGGAATCCGAAGCAGGCTCCAGGCTCTGAGCTGTCGGTGCAAAGACCAAACGTGTGGCTTGAACTCACTAACTGTGAGATCATGACCTGAGCCGAAGTAGGACGCTTAACCGACTGAGTCACCCAGGTGCCGCTGGCCACAATTTTAAATTTCAACATTTAGCACAGTCTTGCTGGAGTATGCATTCTCTATAGCCCTAAAGAAATGCACAGAAGAGGGGAGCCTTGGTGACTCACTCGGTTGCACATCTGACTTCGACTCAGGTCATGATCTCATGGTTCATGGGTTCGAGCCCCGCATCGGGCTCTGAGCTGACGACTCAGAGCCTCGAGCCTGCTTTGGATTCTGTGTCTCCTCTCTCTCTGCCCCTCCCCCACTCATGCTCACACGCTCGTTCTCACTCTCAAAAATGAATAAATGTTGGAAAGAAAGAAAGAAGAAAGAAAGAAATGCACAGAAGGAAGCATCAGAGACTTAGATCACTGTATTTCTTTTCTATTTCTTTATTCAAACTGTAAAGTTGCTACACTATGCTTTTCTTCTTTTTCTTCTATTCTTTTCTTTTCTTCTTTTTTTTTTTTAACTAATACTGGCCAGATAATATAATATTTTTTGGAGCGTGCATTGTTCATTACTGGCTAGAAGACAGTGTTTCCCATGTTACAAGGTACTCTTTGACCAATCGTGTGGAAGATCTCTCCTCAAAACAGAATAAACAGAATATCAAGGCTCACACTTCCACTTGACTCTTGCTACATTTTTAGCTCCTTCCTAGTAGCTTCAAAAAGCATCTGAAGGACACTCCTGAGCTTTGGCACATGTGCACGCGTCTCTCCTTCTCAACCTGCCTGAGATACACCTCCTGTGTCACAGGATTTCTACCCACATACCTGGAAATAAGATGTCACATCACCCCCTCAGATCTCCTGGCATTCTTCTAACACACTTGGGGTTAACACATTGTGTTCTAGTTACCTATGTATTTGGTGGCCCCTTACCGATCTCCACCCTCACAGTAAAATACTATAAAGCAATTGTGAATATTGATTATAATATAATATCAACATGTGGTTTATTTAGCTTCAACTCAGTTCTCCATGGGTTTATTCAGCATTATAGATTCTGTTCTTTAAACTTGAGAAAGGTCTTTATATTTTAAGTAAATTTAAGGTAATGAATTTAGAAAACACGAACATACAAGAAAAGGCAGCTTGGTATCGTGGAAGATAAGTAAAACTTTGTGTTAGTTTGCATACTTGGGAGTTCCCTGGGTGAAATCTGGTCAAAGAGAGACCCAAGAAAGAGGCAGGCCACCCCAGGTGGGTAGGTGGCAGGTTTACTGAGCAAGGGAACTCATATACTAGGCTTATCTTGGGTGGTCACAAGGTGCTGAATCTTAAAAAGTACACAGAGAAGCCTTAATGGGGTTCAGTCACATATTCAGTCCAGATGGTCTCAACAACACATTGCCTGTTCAAGACTGTACTTGAAATGCTTCTGCCTACAGGTACGGTGGAAGGTGCCTTCCAAGGACAGGGTAAGGTGAGGAACCTCTGACTGCTCCGGTCCAGCCCTCAGGTCAACTGGTGGTAGCATCCTCACAATGACCTCTCCCAACATGTTGGAATCCAACAGATGGATTCACATCATGGCTCAGCCATTTACTAGCTGTGCAACCTTAGACTAATTATTCCATGTCTCATAAAGAAGGGACCTCATAGGACAGAGGGAAGAGTCAACAAGATGAGCCCACATCCTAGTGCACGGTAGTTTCCTAACAAGGTCGGCTCCTTTAACTTACAAAGTAAGTGCAATTTGCCACACAGGACAAAGCCACACATAGGGACACTTTCTTTTACTAATGACACATAGTTCTAACAAAATGCAGAATCAGAATATTCAGATCCAAATATTTTGTGGTCAGACCAATTAGAGCACCATATACAAATTTTTAAAAAATAAAAATAAACACATTAACGATCTCTGAATCTCGGAATGCGGAACCATAATGACTGGACTTGGAACTCCAACTCGATCCCTTTTGAGAGCCATTGTAACTTCTGGGCAAGTCACTGAACCCTCTAAGCACGTATCCTCTTGGCTGGTGGAAAATAATGCCTATAACATATGATTAGTGTGACAGTGAACAGAAACAAAATATACAAAGTTCACGCCTCTGTACGGCTACAGAGGAGTCATGAACTAACAGAGGGTAGTATAATGCAAAACTGATAAAAATACCCTTAGCAGCAGACTTCGTTCAGCACATCCATAACCATTATGGATATTTACATACATTATAAAAAGCATTGCTTGTAACAACATCCTTTTAAAGGTCTCAAATAATTCCAATAATTATGGTTATTATATTATATATAATATTAACAGACAAACTAAATTCTCTGTTGAGTGCAAGTGAGTTCCTGTTAATTTCACAATAGTTTGAATACTATTAACCTATGTGGCTATTTACATTTATTATTACACAGCTGAATGAAAGAGAAAAAAAATGCATTCATTTACTCTCTTCCTAAAATTACTCCTTCCACAATACAGTGTGAATTTTTGCCCAGGATGAATCATTTCCCTCAGTCATTAGTATAAGTCCCACACATTTGTATTGGGATTGAGGGTATTTTACTGCAATGCCCAAGAATATCATTCTTTAGCCGGAACATCTTGATTTTAGTGCATATACTGCTATTTTTTAAATGCCTGTCTTGAAGAAGTTATTTTAACTTCTCTAGTACCTAACTTCCTCATCTATAAATTAAGACCAATATACCTCATGAAGTTGCTATTTGAGGATTTACAAAGATAACCTGCAGAAACTGTCTAGAATACAAGTTTGTCACATTGTCCACACTCTTATCTGAAACTCTTGGGTTTTGAACACCGCTACGAATTAAATTGCATCGCTCCTAAACTCTCACGTTGGATTTCACACCCTCAACGTGACGGTATTTGGAGATGGGGCCTCTGAGATGTAATCAGGTTTAGATGAGGTCATGAGGGTGGGCCCCTCAGGAGGGGGTAAGTGCTCTTATAAGAAGAAACCCCACAGAGCTTGCTTTCTCTCTCTCTCTCTCTCTCTCTCTCTCTCTGTGCTCCCACATACAAAGAAGGAACTCATGTGAGCACACAGAGAACTGGTGACCATTAGGGAGAGGGCTCCCCAAGAACCTGACCATGCTGGCACCTTGATTTTGGACTTCTAATCTCCAGAAGGATGGGAAAATAAGTGTCTGTTGTTTAAGCCACTCAGTCTATGGTATTTTGTCATGGCAGTCCAAGCTGACCAAGACAGATACTTTTAGATTTTGTTTTTATTAGCAGAAATGGGGGTGGTTGGTTGGTAGAGGAGGTATTTGTAGGAGTAGTGATATTGTGGAAGTGAAAAAAAAGTTACATGAATCTGAGTAGAAATTTAAGGGATTAGAGCAGATCAATAAAAATATACTTGGCAAAATGAGATGTATATAGAGTTTCAATATGATTTCTATTTATTAATAGATTTAGAATCTTAGTGAGGCAGGAAGACTCTCTTTGAAAGGAATTGAGACCAGATCCCTGGTAATATGGTTTCTGTTCCTTCCTATGGAACAATGCTTTCCCCTGTACCCTTTGCACTTTATTGCTCATAGCTCTCAAGCCATGATGACGTCAAATGAAGCCTTATGATATTCATGGAAATACACAAACACACTCACTGACTGTAATGCCCATCTTGTGTGACTACAGTTATTTTCCATTAAAATGTCAAAACGAGTTAAATATGAGTTGGAAAGCATAAGTGTTTCCATTTTGGCACTCTGTATTGCTATAGAATAAATCTGGTAATGAATAATAAAGAAAAAAGAGTGGGTATTTTCAGTAGTATCTTGTCTATCTGCTATTACATTAAGAGAATCAACCACATAAAGCTAAAAATTATTGTTAAAGACTTGATTTAATAAACTGTTTACCAAGCAGAGGCCCTTAAATTATCATTTTCTTATTTTGGAATAATTTTAGACTTACTGTTGAAAAAATGGTACAGAGAATTCCTAAAAAGACTTTACCCAGCTATCCCTAATATTCACATCCTAAATAACCATGGAATGTTTTTCAAAACTAAGAAATTAACATGGGTAAAGTACTATTACCTAAACTACAGAGCCTATTGAAAAATCACCTGTGTTTCCACCAATATTTTATTCTGTTTGGGGATCCAATCCAGGACACCACATTGCATTTAGTTGTCCTGTCTCCTCAGATCCCTCTGATCTTTGATAATTTTTCAGTCTTTTTCCTTTTTTTTTTTTTTTTTTTTTTTGCTTTTCATGGTCTCAAGAGTTTTGAAGACTATTGGTCAGGTATTTTGCAGTGTTAAAATTAATACACAAAAATCTCATTTAAAATGGAGTCAGGAGGAGGGCACCTGTTGGGATGAGCGCTGGGTGTTGTATGGAAACCAATTTGACAATAAATTATATTTAATATAAAAATAAAAATAAAAATAAAAAATTCTTCCCCCCCCAAAAAATAAATACATAAAATGGAGTCAGGAGGCCAGAAGGGGGCGCACTCACTCACCACCACTCTCAGTCACACACCTCTCCGGGAAGAGATGCCCCTTGCAAATCCAATACTGCTTTAACATTCCAACAGGAGGAGGAACATTTCCTTCCTTGCCAGGCAACCCAGCCCACGAGAAGTTGGTATCACCCTGGCCCCTCGCTTTCCTTCAGTGGACCTTTGTCTCCCTCCCAACGTCCTCCATTTTCTTTATAAAATAATGTCTCTCTCCTTTGCTTATCGGACTTGCCTGGGGCTTTTGCTACAGCTTGCTTACTCTGAATTGCAAATCCTCTGCTATTCCCAAATAAACCCATTTGCTGGTAAACTAACTGTTTTGTTTTTAAAGTGGGCAGGGAAATATCCGCGTAGATCAGTGTCTGCCATGAAATAAAAGAATAAAACGAATAAAAGAACCTCTTTTAAAATGAAATCAAAGACCAGAAGGGGGGGCTCTCACACCCTGCCACTCAGCCACCCTTCCAGGACTCCACAAAAAGAAAAGTATCTTGCATCCCCAAAGGAAGAGTCCTACACTTGCCTCCAGCAGCAGAGGAAAGGAAGATTTTCTCCTTGCCTGGCAACAACCCAGCCAGGGAGAGGCTGTCACAAGTCAGCCAATGAGGAGCCACTATACTCTGAACCCTGTTTATTCCCATGGACTTTTTTTTTTATTATAACAGCCACAGCCATTCTTCTCCTTTGTTCTCTAGACTTGCCTGGGGTTCACTCTCAAATTACAATTCCTCTGCTATTCCCCAATAAACCCATTTTGCTGCTAAAAATAACTGGCTGTTTCATTTTCCGGGTCAACATTACAAAGTTCCTCAATTTAGTCTGTCTCAATAAGTTCTTTTTTTATATTTCAAAAGTCTAATGAAAATCTCACCGTAAAGTGATGAAAACACATAGTGTATTGGGGAAAATGATATAAATGCATCACAGCTATTTGGACTATTTATACTTTGATTAGAGGTCTAGTTGAACCCTTAAACTTAAATCAGTAAAAGAATAATTTAATAAATGCTAATGAATGCCGAGGTTTTCCGTTTTGCTTTATTTTCTTGTTTGATGCAGTTTTCCAAAATGTTTTGCTTTGTCATCAGAGTAAAATAATAAAAAGGGCTCCGGTGCTGAGCCTTGGGAAGTATTCTGTGTCAATGTAAAGTCAAATTCAGCATGAATCAGCGTTCTAAAAACAACCTTCATACTAGCAGCATAAATAAGCCGAAGCATGAGGAAATCACTTCTTTGTTACTCTTCATCAAACACGATTTTAATAGTGCACTGTGTTCTGCTTTAAGCCCTAGAAGTAGTGTCTTATATAATAAGTATGCTGGAGAAATTCCAGAGATGAGCAGTAAAATGATTGCTTGAGACCAGGGAATCACTCCTCTGAGGAACAAATAAATAAATAAATAAAGGAGTAGGCTTTATTTTGCTTATAAATGAAAGATACTAATTCTTCAAGTACATGAAAGAGAACCACAGAAATGGAATTAGATACCTTGTTTTTATTTTTGTCCCAGGACACAAAATAATAATAAATGCCTTTTGTTAGCAGTATGTGGGAGGGGCTGGTACAGTCTCCTTTGTCTGGTTCTTCAAGGGCACTGAAGGTGCAGGGACCATTTGGCTGGTTAGCAACAGATCTCAGTGCTTGCAGGAAGATGCACTTTCCTCCTGTGTTCTTTCTGTCCCTTAGCTGGTGACAGTCTTGCCTGTCCCATCATAGCTCAGGATGCTGTTTCACTCTCTGAGGGATTGGCGGATCTCACCTTCTCTTTCAGAGTTATCTCCCAAACATGCCAGTTGTCTCACCAAGCAGGCTCCTGAGGACGCTTCAGATTTTCCTTCTAGAAAATTCCATACTGTTGCCAGGACTCCACAGGCCCCCAGGATCCCCAGATGTTCCATGGCCTCAGTTTTCCACTGCATTAGGCAGCTAGCCAGCTTGCCACAATTAAATACCCTCTTAATTCCTTTCTATCTAATGGAAACCCTTTTACCTCATAGCAATCTCTTTTCCTTAGTGTTTTCTCTTTCCAAGGTGATTTTACACAAAGGACATCCCTTTTCCGTTTAAGACTCACTGTGAAGTAAATGGTGATTTCTTGGCTTTAGTTCACAGCCATAATTATGTGTTTTTAGCTGGGACTCGTTCACAAGCGTTACCTTCACCAAAAGTCAGGTATAATGGACCTTTTCCATCATGTTGACCTAGTGAACTCTTCACTTCAAATAGGATTTGGTCAGAAACTCAGAAGAATTTCTGATTATAGGAACTGTCAAACCCGAGGGTCCACTGGACTAAAGGGAATCACGGAAACTTCATCTCTAGAGATTTTAAAGCCTACAGAAGAAAGTGGACTATGTGGGAGCGGCTTTTATTTGTATTCCCTTCGGAAAGTAAGATAAGATACGAATGATAACTTGGGGTACAGGACTCAATTATTTATTTATAACTGTGTATCAGATAAACAAATCAGCAAAACCAAATAAGCAAAGCCCATCCAGGAACAGACACTGCAACTAGAGACCTTGAAGTGGTAGTCCAGGGTCCTGGTCCTCTCGCAACATATGTACGGTATTAGCGAGAGGCACGGTTGTGTGAAAAGTGGTTAATACGTAGGATTCAATTTAATGCACTGATAAGGCTATCTTTGGCTATCATTTCAGTATAGATATGAACTTTGGTATCTTTCAATGCTGGCCTATATTTAATTGCTGTTAAATATATACCAACACCAGAATCACTTCCAAACACTTATTCAAAAGCTATTTGAGAATTTTATATTTTGTGGACATAGTAGAAAAAGGAAACGAAGGAAGGAAGGAAGGAAGGAAGGAAGGAAGGAAGGAAGGAAGAGAGAGAGAGAGAAAGAAAGTATAACAACAACCACCAAAATTCTATTCTTAAGGAAATAAAGTTCCTGCTTCGTGCAGGATTTCTTTTTCCTATCCCAGTGGATAGACAGGTGATAGCAGATAATTACGTGAATTCGTAAGTAGTCTTTTCAATAGTGCTAAGCCCTGTGGAGGGAATCACAGCACAAGGATGGGGAGGGAGGGGAGGCTACCCATTCAGCACTACAGAAAGAGACAGGAGTGATGCGGACATCTGGGGACTGAGCCCTGCAGTCAGATTTGTGCACGCACAAACCCCAGATGTGAGCCCTGCATCATTCGTGTTATCTAATGCAACATAAAAACATTGCTGTATACTAACATTGAGATAATGCTTAAAGAACAATATGTAAACCTCAATTTCTCTCATTTCATGTAGTTGGAATGAGCAAAATGAATGTGCTAGTCTTCTCCGTTTCTATTATCTTGCTTCCACTTTGTCTTAATTATGCCGAAAAACAATTGTGAAATTCACAAGGGCAAAGGATGATTTCCCCAGTTCTCACCAATAGCAACTTGTGAGGAGGCCAAGTGTTTTTTTTTTTTTTTTCGCCTGAATACATACAGTTCTCTTGACTGCGTTTGTCTACCAGGCCACCAATGAAATACTGGGTGAGAATACACACGTGGCTTAGAGTCACAGCCAGACATGAAATGCTTCACTGCGGTAGCAAGTTTTAGGTTGAGAGTGTGAAATTGTCATCATTATCATGAGAATGAAAGCTAGTTGTACAGCAGACCTGCTGAGCGGTACCCCAAGCAGGTGGTGGTTTTTGGAAACAATCACAGCACTGGAAGGAATCTCACAATGATACTCTTTCAGCTTCTGCTTTCAGACAGGCCAACACTGGCACAACAGAGAACAAAAATCCTCTCCCTTTGCTCAAGATCACCGGGAAAGAACCATGTCTTCCGAGCTGTAGTTCCTCTCAAGTCAGAATATCCCTTGGCTGTATACTAACGTGTGATTTTGAAATTCATGGTCTTTTACTTTCATCCGTCAGTCGTACAGGTGGAATTCAATCATCAGGAAAAACAGCATTCCATTAACAAATCCAGTTTGTATTCATTTTATGAATCCAGTTAGTACCGTGTTCAATCATGCCAAGAGGTTCAGGATCACAGAAGAGTTTTGGGATCACAATTTCAAACTGATATTTTGACCAGTAAGTAAAATATCCAAATGTCCAAATGTCCAAATCAATGCGCAAAATATTTCCTCTTCATTTTACTTCCCCTCCTGGGTTTCGTATTTCTTCCATTTTTAAAGCATATTTTTAGTCACACAAGCTTCAAATCTTGGTGTTGCTATTGATTCTCCCCTTCCCTTATCTAAACCATCCCCAAATCCATCGGTAAAACCCAGAAGAGATGCCACTGTGATATTGTGAAATGACTTGAATTGAGAAAAAAAACATCTAGGAAAGAGAAAAGACTAAAAATAAACATGGTAGAGGACCTTAAAAATCAGAGAGAGCTTTCATTTGCTGCAGCAGGAGTCAATGATCAATTTATTAAGAGAGGGATGCAACGGAAATAATATTGAAAGGATACCAGACCAGCCTCAGGGTTAAAATGGCTATGACCATACAGAAATGTCCTCGGGTAATTAGCACATTGACATCACAGAAAGAGAGTCAGTGGAAACAAAGAAGATGAGCCCAAGATGAAAACCATTACCGGGGAAATTTACAACTTCACAATCAACTAGACAGGAGTGAAGCCACAGATGGGTTCGAGCTACATCTAAGTTTTCATACCTTCATAACTAAATGAATGATGGCATTTACACAATTGTCAAAACACCGGAGAAATGTGTTTAGTCGTAGGTGTACTGAGTTCGATATGACATATAAACATTTGCATTAAGAAAACTGCTCTTGACAAAGTTATAAACTGCAGGCTTCCTGTAAAATGGATGCTTTCCAATCTACCTCTTAGAATAGTTCCTATTAACTATATCTTCCTCGTGAAAATATTACCTTCCTCCAGCCTCTTGATACAAATTTGCAGACTCATCCAATGTTGATTCCTCGCCT